>NC_056741.1:899481101-899493601 GCF_019279795.1 Protopterus annectens | reverse complement strand
CAATGCATTCCATGTTGAGCAATAGGTTGACTTTACATGTCAAACATAGTACTTAAATTGTGGCATTTAAACAGTTTGGATAACTGTAAGAACGCAGGACAAAACCAATCAAAACAGCAAATCCATTTTTTTTCAACAATGTGTTATTTTCCCTTCCAAAACAAAAAGCAAACATAATTTTCTTTCAGTGTTTTGTGCATGAAATCAGAATTTAATTTTTCTCAACTTTTTAGATCTACTAGCATAATCAACTATTAATGGTGTTACGTACTGCCTGATTAACATACAAAAAAAAATGTACTACCTAGGTCAGTCGCACTTCACAATACATTTTTTCAACCAGTTTAGGTCCACGTCAACTGCTTACAAAACATTCATACCCAAATTTGTCTCAGCATACCCCTCAGCTATAGTAAGCAATCACAAAGAACATTCACAAGTGATTTTAAATGTGTGCAAACAGGTCCCTGTGCAATACAAAAGAGAGCTATTAGCAAACCATTTTATCTACCATCACCACTAATTACAATCCAAAAATGCCAGTCAGCGGGGGAGCATCACAGCTGTGTTTCGGTAAATGTATAGAACATTAGTAACCCACCTCCACCTTATTGAATTCTTGCAACTACATATTTGTCTGTGTGCATGCATGTATGCATTTAATTTATTGAATCCAAAAACTAATCAATCAATTTTTTGTCATAAACCTTAGATGTCCAGAACACAAGCACACATACACCTCTCAGTTCTCAAAGATTTGGGGGACACAACTAATTGGTTCTCAAACTTTTGTTCCATCCCTCCTAAATCTGGAAATGAATAGCACAAACTAAGTACCTTTTCCCTAAATATTTGCTCCGGCTAGAATCTCACACACATTTTCCACAAAGGAGGAGCAGGCAAAGGGAGTGCACTCAACAATAGAAATAAAATTTCTCCAAATGTCTAAGCAATAAAAAGGGTCTATTGCCATGGATATGAACTTTCCGTCTACCTCTGTTACCGGCTTGGTAGATATGGGCATCCTGAGGCAATGTAGAAACTGCCTCATAAGTCTAAATATTAAACAAATTCATATGGTATGTGAGATGTATTTACACAATGTCACTGGAGGCAAAGCTCTCACATAAAAACACTCCTAATATCAAAAAGGGGGTCAGTAGTACACACACTGCACCGATCACACACAATTCAAAGCAGAAACACAGACCCATATATGGTGAGGCATTTAAATGCAACCTACCTAAACCCCAAAGACCTTCTAGGTGAAGTACGCAAACTCTCTCAACAACCCAAATGCACTCTTTCAAAAACACCCACATCAATCCATACTGCCATATCTTGTGGAGCCTCTACTTGTAACCCCATATGCCAAGACACCACAGAATTTAACATTCTAGTCAATGGAGGCCCCGTTGTGAGATGGAAGAGTCAGTCAGTTGCTTATCCAGGGCCAGGATCCACCATATTACAAATGCATTCAGGTCATTGGACCACAAGTACACGTATGACTCAGTCAGACTATGCGGGTGTAAATGACCTGAGATGTTCCTCCCTGGATAACACCAAGAGGAACATCGTGGAGCTCTCACTATGTGCCTCTCAGGCTGGTATGAGCATAGCATTAAGTAGCATTTCACCTTCTCCAAGGATGATGCCACACTATGAAGAAAAGATGACTAACAACTGGCTTAGTTTTTGGTGTCATTCCAAGGTGATGCAATATGTCAGCATGGAAGGATATGGTTAACAGACCACGTTGCTTTTCCAGGATGATCTGCACCTCTCCCTTCTAGACGTTCAAATATTAGCTAAAAAATTGTCCTCCCTGCATAGTTTTTTTTATGTAATGCCAAACTGAAATTAATTCTGAAATAGCAAATCAAAATAAAGAAAATCTAACAGTGTTCCTGCTCAATGCTAGGAGTCGAAACTTTTAGTTACGTACTTACCATAACTTTAGATGTTTGGGATCCATCTCGCCTACATTCAGTACTGATGGGCTCGGAGCCGATCCCTCGGCTCAGACTCAGCACGCTATGCTATAGAGCGAGGCCTCTCATTGGCTGAGCTATTTCTTATCCCAGGATGCACCACCACTAATCCGCCAGATCTTGTTTGTCCGCATTCATGCACACATACACAACTTGTTTACATAACATTGCCAGATGTTTCAAGATGAAACAGGATTTGGACCTTCTGATATCCTCTGATCTCCAAGGAAGGGGGAAGGAGGGTGGGTTATTAGAATGGCGAGATGGATCCCAAACATCTAAAGTTATGGTAAGTACATAACTAAAAGATGTTATGTGATCCTATCTCGCCTACATTCAGTACTGATGGGACAGCGTCCCTAGCACCTAAATCCTGGCTGGCTAACTGGAAAACACTCCTGAGCACTGTGGAACCAAATGAAGCTCGTCCTCTAGATGCCACATCCAATTTGTAGTGAGAAATGAAAGTGTGCGGGGAGGACCACGTAGCCGCAGCACAAATGTCACTAATGGCAAGCTTAGAATGGAATGCTATTGAAGTAGCCATAGCTCTTGTAGAATGAGCTTTGACAGAGGTGGTAAGCTCTTTATTAGAAGAAGAATAAGCTTGAGTAATACAGTCCCTGATCCATTTGGCAATAGTGACCTTTGTGACGGCTTTGCCCAATTTATTGTCCGAAAAGGATACAAACAACTGATCTGTTTTCCTTGTTTGCTTGGTCCTGTCTAAATAAAAACGCAATTGCCTGTGGACGTCTAATGTGTGGAATATGTATTCCGCTTAGTTAGAATACTTCGGAAAGAAGACTGGAAGTTCTAATGACTGTTCTAGGCAGAAACTGGAACAAACCTTAGGGAAAAATGATGGATTTGGCCTGAGAGATACTCTATCTTTGTGAAAAACCAAGTACGGAGGTTTTACAGACAAAGCTTGAAGCTCTGAAACCCTCCTGGCAGAAGTAATCGCCACCAGAAAGGCAGGTTTTCCACGATAGAAATTTTAAATCACATGTTGCTGCCGGTTCGAAGGGGGAGGAAGTTAAGGCGCGTAACACTACATCGAGATCCCATGGAGGAGCAGGATGAGAAATCGGGGGTCTTAAAAGCGCAGCACCTTTCAAAAAGGTCTTACACAATCTGTTGCTCATTAAAGATGGGTTTATAGATTCGTGAAAATTGGAAATAGCTGCCAATTGAACTTTGATGGTTGAGACTGAAGAGCCTTGGTTGAAAAGGGAAGTTAGAAATTTCAGTACTTCTGATACGGGAATAGTGATGGGATCCGGACCCCGGAGTTGAGCCCAAATAGCAAATCTTTTCCATTTGCTAGAATACAATTTCTTCGTAGCAGATTTGTGGGCCGAGGATAAAATGTGTACAACTTCCGGATCCAAGGTACGATTCCTGACTATTGTCGGAAGAGGAGGAGCCAAGCCGTCAATTTTAAGGTATGTAGGGACTGGTAGAACAGTCCCGACTGATGAACCAATAGGTCTGGGATCTGTTCCAGGAACCATGGACCTTCCAGTGCATATTTCCGAAGATAGGGGAACCATACCCGACGAGGCCAGTAAGGAGCAACTAAGATCATTTTGCTCCCCAAGAGAGACACCTTTTGGATCACCTTGGAAAGGAGAGGAACTGGAGGAAAAGCATAAAGCAAGCCGGTGGGCCACGGAGGGGCTAGTGCGTCCATAGGGCTCTTCCCCGGAGCCGGGGTCAGGGAGAAGAACTTTTTGCACTTCGCATTCAGTGGAGTCGCGAAGAGGTCGCAACACGGAACTCCCCATTTGCTGAAAATCTGATTTGCAACTGTAATGTTCAGAGACCACTCGTGTTGAGAGAGGATAGTTCTGCTCAGTCTGTCGGCTATCACATTGGACTTGCCCGGGATATGAGTCACCACTAGAAAGCGTTTGGTCGACACTGCCCGTTCCCAAACTCTCATGGCCACTCTGCAAAGGGGATAGGATCTGGTCCCTCCGTGTTTGTTCAGGTACCAGACCACTGACATGTTGTCGGAGTGAACGGCAATTACACCCTGAGGGAGGTAATCGTGAAGGGCTTGAAGGGACAGAAGCACCGCCCTCATTTCTAGGATGTTGATATGAAGTAGGGTCTCTTCCGAATGCCATTTGCCTTGGACTGACCTGCACAGGGAATGCCCCCCCCCCACCCCATCTGGGAGGCGTCCATGGTCAAAGTGGCCACAGGAGGAGGTGGAACAAAGGGTCGTCCCTGATCCAGATTGGAGGGCACCAGCCACCAGCGAAGGTCCCGTTTGCAGGTTTCCGTGATCCATATGAGGTGACAGAGGGAGTTCCTGAAAGGACCACTGAGTTGAAAGAAGCCACTGGAGAATTCTCATGTGCAATCTTGCTAGGGGAACTAGAAGAACCGTGGCGGACATGGATCCCAAAAGCTGCAGGACCATTCTGGCTGGGGCTTTGGATCTGGGAAGTAAGGCTCGAACTTGAGCCTGTATGGTTTGTATCCTGTCTGCAGGTAGATAGACCCACATACGGTTTGAGTCCATCTCTACTCCGATGAATCTTATGCGTTGAGATGGCAGCAACACAGACTTTGGCCAATTGAAGGTGATTCCAAGGGAATTGCCCAGTGATATCGTGGCTTGTAGGCTCCGCAATAGTAGATGCTTGGAGGTGGCAGTTAGGAGCCAGTCGTCTAGATACGGAAACACCTGGAATCCTAGACTTCTCAGGTGAGCAGTCATGACCGCCAAACATTTGGTGAACACCCTGGGGGCTGTGGCAAGACCAAAGGGCAGCGTGCGGAACTGAAAATGACTGCCTCCTAGGCTGAAGCGCAGATGTCTCCTGGACGCTTTATGTACCATGATATGGTAATAAGCGTCCTTGAGATCTATGGAGCACATCCAAACACCTTTCTCCAACAGTGGGAGAATGGATTGTAGGGTGACCATTCGGAACTTGGACTTTTTGACTGAACGGTTTAGAATGCTGAGATCCAAAATGGGCCTCAAGTCCCCGGTCTTTTTTGGCACCAAAAAGAATCTTGAGTAAGTCCCTAATCCGATCTGGTCTGCGGGGACCGGTTGGATGACTCCTTTTTGCAGCAGCTTTGAAACTTCTGAGGCTGCAGTTTCCCGTTGACTGGGTGGCGGGTCCGGGATTTTTTTGGACTGTGGTGGAGAGTGAGAAAAAAGGATGACGTAACCTCCGGCGATAATTCGAAGCACCCATTGGTCCTGAGTGATACCTTCCCAGGCTTTTAGTTGCCTCGAAAAACGACCCCCGACTGGCTCCGGAGCTGCACAGTCGGGCAATCCGTCAGGGACTGTGAAAGGCTGAAGAGCCACGAAAGGACTCGCGGTCTCCAGTGTTGCGAGGGCCTCTGCGACGGCGTCTTCCAGAAGAGTTTCCCCCTCCCCTGCCTCTAGAAGGGGGATCGTCCTGCTGTGAGGGGTAAGACTTCTGAGATCTACGGAACCACATTTTCCCTCCTCTTTTAGCCTTGGGGTAAGGCCGAAAGGGAGTGGAAAATCGTGCCCCTACGGCAGTCAAAGTCTTTCCTTCTTGCTCGCAGCGGGTCAGTGTGTCCTTTACCTTGGGTCCAAACAAAGAGGACCCATCAAAGGGGGCGTCGGCAAAGGAAGACTTAAAGGCCTCCGCAAAATGACACAGGCGGAGCCAGGCTTGTCTCTGTAGAGACATGCCTGTACCCGCCGCTCTACTCGCCCCTTCGGCCGCATAAGAAATGAGCCTCAAGGACGAGTTTGATATGGACGACAGCGTAGCCAGCTGAGAGCCAACCTTCTGGGCCAGCTGCTCAGGCAGGTTACCCAAGAAGGTATCTGAAAGTTCTTTAATCAGATCCCTCTGAAATCTGGTAAAGTGTGTGAGATAGTTCAGGGACCTCAAAGTAAAGGCCGCTGAACTTAGGGTGTGCTTGCCGTACCGATCCATGCTCCTAGACTCCTTATTAGGAGGATGGACTGACGTCAAAGCCTCTGCTACATCTTGCTGGGTAGCAGATGCCACCACCAAAGCATCTACAGCCACACCTTTCGTCAGAAACTCTTTTTCCGGGGGTGCCGACAGGAACTTATTAGGACGAGCAGGCACCGGTTCCACTGAGTCTGGGTGTTCCCACGCCCTTCGACAGATCAAATCCAGGAGCTCGAAGGGCGGAGACACCCAGGAGGCGGAGGGCTGAGCCCTGAAGGCCTTCATGAACACAGACTCATCAGCAGAAGGGGGTTTGGATTGCCAGCCGCCTCATTGTTTAAGGGCTTCGAGGATGTCTGCAAAGGAGACATAATCTGAGGACGACTTAGGGGACCCCTCTGCATCATCGAGATCAGTGTCTGATGTAAGAGACTCGTCAGGGGAGTCAACGTGCTTCCTCTTGCACGATCTTTTTCCTGGGGGGTTCCTCCGAAGCTTCAGAGGGACCTCCAGGAGGAGGGTAACCTCAGGCCCCGGGGCTCCGCTGTCTAAGGACAGGGGGACTGCCAAAGACCCAGTCTCAGTATGCAGGGACGGAGCTGGGGAGACCGTGGAGGTAGCCAAAGAAGATTTGGCTAACGCACTCCTCATGGCCCTGAAGGTGGGACCACCAGAATCCTGGGAAGGTCCCACCTCCGTGGCCACAACGGTAGACGGCACCCCCGCAGCCGACGCACCGAGAGGAAGGCTTGGGACCAAAAACATCAGTCCCGAAGCGTCCCCCCCGGGGCCGACAGAAGAAGTCCGCGTACCGAACTCCGACTCGAGCCGGAGTTGGAGTAAGGGTCGGGCCCGACCCGAAAACCTCCATCGGCTCCACCAGCACCAACGGTGCCGAGGCTGTTGGAGGAGGAACTATAATAGCAGGGTGGACCATCGGCTCCGAAGCCGAATGGGCTGGAGCCGAAACTAACTTTTGGAACACCGGAGACTGGAAAAGTCTTAGGAGGACCCTGTCGATGTCCGAATCAGACATCTTGGAGGATCTAGATGACACCGATCGGGTCCGAACCGACTTCTCCATTGGCTCCATAGGACTAGGGGACCGGCTCCGAATGGATTTGACTACTATCGGTTCTGAGGGAGACCTCAAAACAATTTCCCTCGGTGCCGAGGAGGACTTCGGCGCCGAAGGGGAAGAGTCTGAGCCGGCAACCCTCATCGGCTCCAAAATCAGTGAAGCCGATGAAGGTGACCCGCCTCTCAATGCCCCAGACCTCGGCTCCGAAACCAGAGGGGTCGAGACTGGAGGCAGAGAGGCAGACCGTTCCGCCCTCGGCTCCAAAGTCCGTGGAGCCGATGGAGAAGCCTGCCTAGGTTTTTTGGCAGTCGGTTCCGACAGACTGGTCGGAGACTACGCTTTTTTCTTTTTCGTAGGAGAGGAAGAGGAAGATAAGGCCTCCTCGAAGGAGGGCTTAATCAGTCCTTTTAATATTAATTTATTCTTCCTCTCCTGGAGGACTCTAGAAGAAAAGGCGTGACACACGCTACAGGACTCCTGTAGGTGCTTGGCGCCTAAACAAACGCACGAGGAGTGGTCGTCCGTTATGGACATTTTGTAACCACACCTCGCGCACTTTTTAAACCCAGAGGGTCTATGTTCCTTAGACATGCTGACTAACACTAAGCAACAAGATTTACCACAAAGAAAGTGAAAACTAAGTTTTTTTTTTTAAAGACAAAACTCAATGTCAGAGAATAATCCACAAATTAGTAACACAATCACTGAAAATGAGGGTCAAGACCCTCTAACTTAAGCAGGTACTTGACCTCCTGGAAAAACAAAAACGCTAGATAGGAATAGGGGAAGGCCCCTCTAAATTAAACAGGAAACCTTCCCTTAGAAAACACAATTTTCCTCAACAAAATTTTCCAAACACACTCGTACAACAACAATAGCTGTTAAAACAGCTTTTGGGTTCAAAATAGCAAAATTTCTGACAGGAAACTTAATAAAACAGTACTTAGCCCAGCCAAGTTTGAGACCACGTCCTAGCTTGTAAGCGGCAAACAAGACCTGGGGGATTAGTGGTGGTGCATCCTGGGATAAGAAATAGCTCAGCCAATGAGAGGCCTTGCTCTATAGCATAGCGTGCCGAGTTGGAGCCGAGGGATCGGCTCCGAGCCCATCAGTACTGAATGTAGGCGAGATAGGATCACATAACATCAAAAACTTCACTCCCTAGAAGCTCTCCTGACTTTATAAATTGCTGATGTCTATGCAGTCATTGAGATATGGCAACATATGAACATGATAGTTTTAAAAATCCTGAAAGTTAAGGAATAAATTTATGTTCCTCATATTGATCACTACTGCAGTAGCCTTAACTATATGGTTTATATCTTGCATAGGATACAACAATCTGACAGCCTCCAAAGCTTCAGGGTACCTTCCATGGGTCTTAACCAGCAGTCAGCTTCAAATGAGGCAACTATGAAGAGAAGTTTGGGCACCAAGCCCTTCTTAGCTTTCCTGTGACTAAACACCAAGCTCTTCCCATAATGCACAACAGTGTCCCTAACTCCTCAAATAAAGTATGCTGCCAACTGATTTAAAAAAGGCAAGACAGAAAGAAGAAAAAAAAAAAAAAAACTGAGGCCGAAACATGGAACATGAAAGCTTTTATATCATCCAAAATCCTTCTAGGAATGAAAAAGGTCGGGGATGGATAGAGGAAAGGTGAGGAAGAATGAAAACAGACACCACAGATGGAACCTTATGGTGAGTGCATAACTTCTTTATCTGATGTTGCCCTTTTCATTCTTCCCGACTTCCTCTTTCAGCTTTCCCTGGTTAGGGGTCGCCACAGATCACCTGTCCACTCATGACTGGCAGTGGAGTTTTACAGTGTCTAGTTGCCTGCCCAGCGCCCAACCTTCCATTGAAGATAGACACACGCACTCACGCCTAGGGCCAGTTTAGTGTGTCCAATCCACCTACACATTTGGGATGTGGGAGGAAACTGGAGCACCGGAGGAAACTCACGCAACCACAGGGAGGACATGCAGACTCTGCACAGAAGGCATCCCAGCCAAGGATTGAACCGGAGAACTACTTGCTGTAAGGTGGTAACGCTCACCACTGCACCACCGCGGCCGCCCTTCATTCTTCCTCACTAATGGGTCAAAAATAACAATGTAACTCTCTGGAGGCCCTCAGACAGGGAAATTTCAGAGCATTGTCAAGTTTTTGGAGACAGTTAGATATCAAATGGTGGAGGTGTGATGGGAAGAAAGAAGCAATTTTAAATAGATATTTTTGGAAGTGTAATGAGATGGCAGACTTAAAAATGAGAATTGGGGAACTATGCTTGCTGAATAATGGTTTTGGAGGAGGAATGAGCTTTAAAATAAGGCATGATTTGAATGAGCTACTTAATGTTTGACAGAGTGACTGGATAAATTATAAATGATATACAATGTTTGCAACTAAAAAATATTTCAATGTGACTTGTTTTCATTTATATAAAATGTAGATTAAGTTATCAGTTATGACAAAGATGTTTTCTGTTAAAAAAATAAAAAAAAAGGAAAAGAAAACAACCTTTACATCTAGAAATAAAGTCCAAGCTATAAACTGATTTACCCATCCAGTATTAAACTTGCAGTTTTGGGGCAACTGCCTCTTCCCAAAAGGTACTAGATCAGTTGGGACAGAAAAACAATAAGTAATGCTTCACATTTACCTAACGAAATATAAATATCAGTTTATAACAAGATTATACATTCCATACTCTGAAGACGGTATAGGCCTCCTCGAAATTGATTAAATGTATAGATCTGCAGCCGTGGGATTGCATGCATATCTGCTGACCTCATCAGATCCAAACAGTCTTGGAAGTTTTAAAACATAAAGAGACGAAGTCAAGGATGACCACTCTGCTTAGTTTAGCAGAATCATTCAACAGGCAAGCACAAATGGAAATAAAACCTGAAGTCGACAAATCATACAGCCACTGAATGTGCAAAAAAACAAAGAAAAGAATGCAAGATGGATTAGTTGGAAGAAAAAAATGTGGAAAAGCCATAAATATAGCAAGTATAGAGATCTACTCCCTGCATCCTCGCCATTCCTCTATCCTCCCGCATTCACACAGATATATTTTGCATTAGTCCTGCTGACCTTCATTCCTCTCCTCCTAGAGCATATCCCCACACACATTATATTTTATATATATATATATATATATATATATATATATATATATATATATATATATATATATATATATACATATACATACATACAGATATATATATATATATATATATATATAACTAAAATGAACTTAGTGACAATAACATTCAAAGAACAGTAAAAATCACACCAACACCTCTTGTAGTACTTCCGCACTTTCGTCTTATTATAAAGACTTCTTCAGAAAGTCAAGTTTCAAAGTACTACAAGAGTTGTTGGTGTGATTTACTATTCTTTGAATGCTGTTATTGCCACAAAGTTAATTTCTTAGTTAAACTTTCTTCTCCGTTCATTTTTTTTTTTTTTTGAGTGCGGTTAATTTTAGTTTATTTTGTGTTGTGTCTTTCGGCTTTTCCTGGTTAGGGGTCGCCACAGCGGAACTCCGGTCCGCTAATGATTGGCAGTTGATTTTTATGTGCAGGAGTTGCCAGCCCCGATGCACAACCTTCAACGAAGGTACGTCCATTCACACGTAGAAGACTCTCTAGCTAAGAATCGAACCGGACAGCGTCTTAAATACACACACACACACACCCTGCACCCCCAGTGGCAGGAGTGTGCAGTTAGAACTTGTCTGATTGAAGACTACAGGAACAGGGCTCAGTTTTGAGACGTTTTTACTTGTTAATTGGGTAATTTGTTTAAAAGCCTTTTCTGATTGCTTGTAGTCATCTAAAGCTGTTTTAAGTGTATTTTTACTGTTTTTGTCTTTTTTTTTTTCGAAAAGATAAGTTAGCCTCGTTTCCCACCTTTCTAAGCTAGTACGGTCCAGTTTTCAGGCTAGTACTGAATTCAGGGATGTGTTACAATTTTCTGAGTTGCCCATACCTTACTTGGATAGAGGGAGGTTTCTCTGTTCACCTGTGAGAGGGGGAACTTTGAGCAGCAATCAGTCCCTGGAGGAGAAGTTCCAGCCCAGAAGTTAGTAGTTTATAGGCCATTTTGGGCCAATTTCTCTTTCATCTCCCTGCTGTAAAAGCCATGTTTGCACAGTTTTGCACGTCTGGGCAGCACCGGTTAGCTAGGGCTAAATTTATCCCGGCTCCAAGTCTCCTCTTCAGTTTTTCCCTTGAAAGTAATCCAACTCTCAACCTATACACCTAAATAGCATCCTACAGTCCAACACTTGCTCAGACCTAATAGCAAGCACCAATATACCCAGACACTTGATTGCCCAGCAGGGCTAGGCTCATTATTCACCCCTCACCAACCAAGCGACTAAGCAGCTCACCCTACTATTCAGTCATGACCAAAGGGCAATTTCAGGTATACTCTCCAGTCCTGCTGGTGAACCTGGGTATCATAAGGCAATGTTACAACTACCTCATGTACACAAACAACCTTCTCCTCCTACCACCAAACCTTAACATATGTGAGAGATGAAATTATATAGCAAATATGGAGGCCAAGCTCTCTCCATCCAAGACTGGAACAGGCAGTCATGAGGAGAAAGTCAATACTTGCACCACACCTCCAGCCTCACATAGACATACTAAACCAGCACTGGCAAAAAAAAAAAAAAAAAAAAAAAAAAAAAAACACAAAATTATACTCTGAGGCTCTAAATAAAAACCTGCAAAAGCACCAGACCTCCAAAGCAGACACCCAAAAAACCTGCACATCCCTTCACAAACCAGACAACACATAAAATGCAAAATCAGTGTGCCACACAATCACAGCCCTTAAGGCGAAACAACATACCTAATATACTAGTAATAGGCAACTCTATAGTCAGGCACACAGACGTCCCACTCACTAGGCTGGACAAGAAGGTTACTGTTAGCTGTCTGTCAGGAGCCAGAATCCGCCACATAACACAAGCACTCAGATCACTCCAGAACAAGTACAAAATATGACTGTCATTGTTCATGTTGGTGTGAATGACCTGAAACGCACCTCCCTGGACTACATGAAATAGAGACACATGGAAGAGCTCTCTGATCATGTAGCCCAGGCAGGTATGACCCAGAGTAGCATCCTGCCCTCACCAAGAATGATACCAAAGTATAAAGAAAAAAATGATCAATTTCAACAATTTGCCAAGCTTCTGGTGTCATTCAAAGGGGATCCAGTGTCTGTCAGCCTGGGACGACATGCTCGACAAGCCTCATTGCTTCGCAAGAGACTGCTTGCAGCTGTCACCCCTAGGCTTTCGAATACTAGCCAAGGCTCTTGCTGACCCCCCCCCCCAAAGTACCTTTTTTAGGCAAGGGTTCAAGTGTCAAACCCACCTCTGTAAACAGCACAAATAAAAAATTGAGGGTTATGCTACTGAGCTGCAGGAGTTTAAATCTCAAAATGCACGTGTTCTAAGCACTC
>NC_056741.1:899456101-899476101 GCF_019279795.1 Protopterus annectens | reverse complement strand
CCCGTTGTGTTCTTAAACCCACTCACTCTGGAGCTGCCTGACACTTATGTTAAAACTGGTTTCAAAATTTCATCTCGCTCTTCTTTCACCCTTAAATGTACTATCATTTAATTAAATTTCCTGACCCTCAACACAGTGTACACAAAGTTGACTAGCCACAGATAACTACAAGTATAGACAAAATTCTCATAAAACAGACTTTTACTCATCAGGTACTCCACTCTACACCTCTCATCTTAATTTATGTATTTTAAATTCATTTGCACTATTCTAACAGAGCCTGCAATGTATTTAACTAACAAGACTCTTCCCCCCACCTTCTCTATTACATCCTCCAATGGAATCACTATATCACCAGAAGCTCACACAAAGCTATTAGGTGTTACCATTGATAACTCCCTTAAATTTGACACCCATTTCAATCTTACCATCAAAACAGTCAATAAAAAGCTTGGCTCTCTCTATATAAAGTAAAACACTTTCTCACTCCTCACGCTAAAATTACAATTGCCAGCACACACCTACTATCAACTCTTTTCTATGCCTCCCCCCTCTTTACAAACCTAAACAAGACAACCCTTAACAAACTTGCTTCTTGTTACAATCACATAGCTAGATTCGCCACAAATTCCACCTTTAGAATGCACCACTGCACTAACTTGAAGCAACTAGGGTGGTTAGTTTTCCAGCCAACTCAAAACGGCTCACCAGATACTGTATCACCCAGAGAAAACACCAGCTTTGAAAAACATCATTCACCCCTATATTGACCTGCAATCTTTACGCTCCTCCAATAAGATCTTAGCTCAAACTACCAAGGCCAATAATTCTGCTGGGGATTCTCTATTCTCAAACTTTGTAGGTAAAATGTGGAACTCCCTACTGACCATGCTCACCTCAGAACCTTCACTCCTACAATTCAAAAAAAAGCTTAAACCCCATCTCAATACTTTCTGGCAATGTCCCTGTTCCAAACCTGATTAACCACTATCATTTACCCTTCTCTTACCTCACTATCCTTAACCGCTTTTTAACAAGGCGTCTCGCCTTTGTAACTGACCTAGGTTTTTTTTTTATATGCTGCTGTTATTCTTTTCCCAAGATGTGATGTATCTTTATATTGTATTTAGAACTCAACTATCTTCCTTTTTTGCATTAACAATGTTCATATGTCTGTTATGTACCTGGAGCTTTTCTCCCCGGGCCTCCGCTGAAAATGGACATGTATCCAGTCGGACTCTCCCGGTTAACAAATGTAAAATAAAATAAAATTTACCTGCATTTGATCTGACCAAGCTGCTGCTTATCTGTAAGTAGTCATGCAAGGTGAAACAAAATCTTCCTATAGCTTTTTAAAGCAACCTAAACACTGTCCTAATTCTACATACTCCCTAACTCAGGACATGCAACATAGGTTCATATGTAGGTACTAGGCTATCGGCCCTGGGGCCTATACAAGCCCAGCCAAAGAGACACCCTGGCTTTTGCCACCCAAGAAAATTATTTTCCTGTACCACTGTCGAGCAGAGCCACAGAGGTGATCCCTGGGGTGAATTTCCCATTTCCCATCCAATCAAGATTTTTCTTGAAGAGTGCTAATGAGAAGCTTTTTTGGATATAGATAGGTAGTTTATTCCAGAGTATGGGAAGCCTCTGGGACAGGAATCTATCCCTTTGGCATGTTCTGTTTATTGTGGTGACAAGGTTTTGGTCCCTAGTGCGTGTAGCTCAGAGAGATTGGGATTTCTTTAAGTGGAGCATACCAACAGCTCTGGGTTTGACATAGCTTTGTATGTTAGGCAGAGATCACCTCTGAGTAGGCGATATGCGACGGAGTAAAGCTCGAGTTTTAATTGAGACGGTCTGCGTAGGGCATCTGTTTGAGGCTGGTAATCCTCTTTGTGAGGCATTTCTGCGGCCTTTCCCAGTTTTTGTAGATGTCTTGTGAGGTACATACCAAAAGGGGCATTGTACTCTATAATGGGTCTAATGAGTGATGAGTAGAGGGGAACAATGACCTCTTTTTCTGGATGAGAAACCTTTTGTGATGGTGTGCCACGTAGGATTTCCTGACTACTGTAGCGATGTGATCATCACAGGAGAGACTACTGTCCACCTGTGTTCCCAAGGTCTCATCATTTTTTCTGGTGTTAAGTATACTACCACCTATGTTGTAATTCATGGGTAGAGAGTTTTTACCAAAGGGGATGACAATGCACTTTTTGGCATTGAGCTTGAGGCCATGGCTTTGACACCAGGCATCTGTCTCAGTGAAGCCCTTTTTGATTACGGCTCCTAGTTTGCAGTCATCTGCAAACTTAGTTAGCCAAACACCTTCTGTGTTTGGCATCTACTTCTCTGAAGTACAGGCTAACAGGAGAGGACCCAGGACTGAACCCTGTGGTACTCCACTTGTCACTGGTCTGAAGTCAGATTTGGAGTCTGCTACTTTCACAGTGTGGGTTCTGTCAGTGAACCATTTGGCAACGCATCTTGTGACATAGGGATTTATACCTAGTTTAGTGAGTTTATCTATAATTCCAGAGTGGGGGATGGTGTTGAAAGCCTTGGCAAGATCTAGATAGGCCGTGTGAACCACCTTACCCTTGTCTATGGCTTTGGTGACCGCTTCAAAACATAATAACCACCTCTCCAATCTCCAACCTCTTTGCACTCATATCTTTTACTACTTGATTCGCACCAGAAATTTCCACACAATCATAGACAATGATTCTAATGGTGAGATCAGAAAATGTGTACCTATAAAATGTTCAGTAAGCACCCCTACATCCAGCAGAACTTAAAGTACTAACCTGGTTACCCAAAATATGTTGGTTCTACTGGAAATTACCTCAGATCAATAAAACATGTGCAGCAGCACTACTCACTGTTCATAAGGAGACAAGTTAATGAACAAACAGCTAAATCACTCATTAAAACCATAACAGAACATACTGGAAAGTCCCCATAACCAACAGTATAAAATTATACACACACACACAGACTCTGCACTCCCAAAACTGGATAAGGAGATGGTCAAAATGTCTTTCCTACCTGAAAACAAAATTAAGACCATCACCAAGACCTTAACTATACTTATTCTTACTACAGAACGCTGTACACCAAAAAACAACACTGGACAAAAACATATGGGCATTAGCCAACCCAAATTTACCCCGACCATTCCCTAGCCTGCAGTTTGTACACTTGATCACCACCACACAGTTGATCTACTAGTATGGATGCATAGTATGTTTAAAATAAGGGGGAAAATAATGCAGTACAATAGTGGAAACAAGACAGTTAAAACACACTTGCAGCACATCTGCAAGATAATTAGCCAAACATAATAAAGTACACTAATCAATATATTACCCCACAGCTTCCAATTAAAGTCAATGAAAAATGAAGTCATGTTATTAACATGAATTTTCACTTCTACTCCAACAGCATAACAGGACTTTGCATCGTAATACAATATGGATTTATTACAATATGGATTTATTACCAGTCTCAGTGCAAGCAACTGGTGCTTTCCCAGCAATTTCTAGTCATATGACTACAGACTACCTGGAATTGCAAACACAAGCATCTTCACGCCCAACTTCTCTTCCAGGTATCTATTTTAATTTAATTTTTGGAGAGAAACCACACACAACTGTTGGCAGTGTAACAAATGACACTGCCCAATGCAGTAAAGTCAAGACATGTGTACTGTGCTATCAGTGGGAGGGGTACCCTGCAGCAGCAACTTGAAATATATTTCCATGGCTACATTTTTACCACCTTTGGTGATCATATTTTTTTTTTGTTCTGTTTTTTTTTTTTTTTTTTTTTTTTGGGGGGGGTGTCACTGGATAAAAGCAAAGGACAGTTAGGGTATTCACATTAAAGTGAGCCATGCCCCTCCAGCAATGAAGAAAGAGCATGAGGTTGCTCTTACTTCACCACTTTGGCACTCACATGACAGAAGTGCGTGTGTCAGAAGATTATGTCCGTCAGGGGAGCAGTCTTGAGGATAAAGGCAAAAAGTTAAATAATTCATTCAAAATAATCACCAACATGCTACACTGGGGCACTCACATGACAGAAGTGCGTGCGTCAGAAGATTATGTCCGTCAGGGGAGCAGTCTTGAGGATAAAGGCAAAAAGTTAAATAATTCATTCAAAATAATCACCAACATGCTACACTGGGTATGTGTGTAGATGTGCCCAAGGGCAAGAGTAACATCACTGCGATCAATGCTTCTTTAACTTTTCTTACAAACTCCAGAGGTGTGCACAGAAAGTGCATGTCCTTTTGATTCAGGGATGAAAAGGCATGCACTTGCCACATGAACATACACGATTGTTACATGGACCACTGTTGAATAAAATGATACAGCACATAAAGGTATCACAGTACGTGTCCAACAGCAGTAAGATGACACACGTTGCTGCGGCCATTACCTTTTTTTTCTATTTTCCTCCCAACAGCAGTAAGCTGACACATTGCTGCAGCCATTACCTTTTTTTTCTATTTTCCTCTGAAATAAGAAATCAGAAGTACATAAAATATGGGGCATTTTTGGTTGGCAGGTAATGTACAAAAGAAAATGGCTGCTACAAGAAACATTCTGAATGATTACAATTTCCTATCATGAGCAATGTTGCCATTATAATTATAGAATTCCTTCACAATCAAAGACAGTGCCTCCAGCACATTCCAGTAAGGCAGTAAGTGCGCATTCTACCAAACTATCTTAGTAGAATTTCATGAACTTCTGTACCATAAGCTTTCTCTCAGGAACTGAAATATGGCCTCTTACACACACAGTTACTAAATCCAGCTTTTAAGATGGATTTTGCTATCACAGTCTGGCATTAATACTACTTCTACCCAGTGTTAAACTGCAATGCAGTTACAAGAATGTTTTGTAGCAGACCACCTTGTTATTACCTGAAGGTTTTGTAATGAAATCTCAAAAAGGTGCAGGAACAGTCTTTCAGAAACTGGCCTAGGCCTTCACTGCCTCAGTCTGACATTTTGCATTATACCCCTTTTTCATTTTGGACATCAATGTGAACTTCTGCATATTAAAAGTAAAAATTCTACAGAGTTAATAGAACAGGAAGCACAATCTATATTTCATCAGGGGGAAGAAAAGTAATTTACAACTAACATACTGTGGATACAATGCCATGTGTTCAACCAGCTAAAGCTATAGGGTTATATTCAAACATGTGCTATGTACATCAACATCCCATTATGTGAATTTTTTGCAATGAAACCTCACATGGACAGAACAGTCTTTCAAAGGCAGGCCCCAGTGGCATTTACTGCCATGGTATCACTACATCACATTTTGCATAATACTCATGTGGATGCCATGATGAATTTTTGCTTAATATGCCTAACACAGTTCTGGCCTAAAATACCCTTTATTGAGATGTCGACACATTAGAAGTCAAACGCCTATTTATTTCTCTTGAATATAGATGCTACCAGACTTGTGACACCCATACCTCGAGTTTAGAGTCATGTAAAAAAATGTCATTACAATATTGTCTTTACAGCTGAAGTCACCAAAAGCAGCCAAGGGGGTACATTCTTAAAAAACAAAAATTACAATATTTTCTAAGGTAACAAAGAAACTCCATTTTTTTTTCACCTACCTACCGCCAGCAGTCTTACACCTTCATTTGGATGCTTTGGTCTTGCCACTCCTTTCACAAAGATTATACGCGCGCGCACACACACACACACACACACACACACACACACACACACACACACACACACACACACACACACACACACACACACACACACACAAGCCACATTCTTTGATTTTCTTTCCTGTCCTTGCCTATTTAAGTGGTACAGTGTGAAATATTTTCTGCTTGAAAACCTCAGCTTTGGCCGGCTAAGAACTAGCTGTATTCAACTGGATGTATAAGAGAATTTAAGTACCTTTATCTGCATTTTTTTTTACAAAAAATACAGTATTTAAATTGATTTAACTGTGTTGCAGGAATATTAACTAAACTGGAAGTTTTGACTCTGCTCTTCAGTTAGTCCCACCCACCCTCCCTGTTTTTGTTTTGGTGTTAATCTTAAGTGGCCTTGAAACTGCCCGCCCCTCTTGTAAATTTGTGTTTGGATACTCCTTCTGGGCCCATCTCATTTGCTCATTAAATTGAGTGCAGTGAGATCATATTCTGATTTCAGGCACTACTACTATGTACAAAGAGAGCATCTGGGAAACAGAAAAAAAAAAATTAAGCTGGTTTTCTGCCTTTCCCGTTACGTGGTATAGACTATTTGTAGGCTTCTGAGCCCCCCAAGCCCTTCTGTGTTGGAGGGAAGCCTTCTAGCTTAGTTTTTTTTTCTTATAACTAGCCAGTTTTCTAGTTTCAGCACTCAAATCTGTTTCTTTGATCTCAGCACTTGTTCAGAACTCATTGTAAGCACTACATAAGCTGCAAATAACTACAGCACTCAACTTTCCTCACTTGTCTAGTGGAAAGCAGTTTTTAGTACTTGATAAATAAGCACTTATCCAGGCATGTCTAAGGGTCAGCTCCCAGTGATTTCTCCTGTCTACCTGATGAATCTGGGCATCTTGGGGCAATGCAGCAATTGCCTCATGTGCACAGACAACCCTCTCCTCCTACCACCCAACACTACAACCTGTGAGAGATGCACTTATATAGCCAAACTGGAAGCAAAGCTCTCTTCACCCAAGACTGGACTAGACAGTCAAGAGGAAAAGCTAAACACTTGCACCGCACCACACTCACCACATAGTCCCTCAAAACCTACACCACCAAAACACATACATAGAAACACAAAACACACCTACATTCGTGGAGGCTCTCAAAAACCTGCCCAAGCATCAGGGACATCCAAAGCATAAACGCAAGCAAACTCCACCCCCCAACACAACCCAAATGACACATAGCCCACAAATTCAGTGTGCCACTCAACCACAGCCCATAAGGCATAACAACGTACCCAACACTCTAGTCATAGGTGACTATAGTCAGGCACACTGATGTTCAACTCACTAGACTAAACAAGGAGAAAGTTACTGTCAGCTGCCTGTCAGGTGCCAGGATCCGCCACATAATGCATGCACTCAGGTCACTCCACAATAAGTACAAATAGGACACTGTCATCGTCCATGTTGGTGTGAATGACCCGAGATGTACCTCCCTGGACTACATGAGAGACATGGAGGAGCTCTCCGATCTTGTATCCCAGGCAGGTATGACCCTAACCCTGAGTAGCATCCTGCCATCACCCAGAATGATATCACAGTACAAGGACAAAATGATTGACTTCCAACAATTGGCTAAGCTTCTGGTATCATTCTAAGGGGATCCAGTATTTGTTTGCCTGGGACGACATGATTGACAGTCCACGATGCTTTGCCAGAGATGGCCTGTACCTGTCGCCCTTAGGATTCCGCATACTGGCTAAGACTCTTGCAACCCCCTATAGTGCCTTTTTTAGGCAAGGTTCAAATGACAAATTCACCACTGTAACAGGTACAAGCAAGCAAAATCTGAGGTTAATGCTACTCTATGCTAGAAGTCTAAACCTCAAAATGCACTCACTCGAGGCACTACTTAAAATGGAGAACATGGACATCTGTGCAGTGACAGAGACCTGGTTCAAAGCTCCAGAGAGCACCCCTACATTACCAGGCTTCAATTCATACCACACCTTTTGGCCACCAAACCCAGAAAGTAGCACCAAAGGTGGAGGCGTGTCCATATTCATTAAAGCTATCCACACCTCCAGGCTAGTTGCACAGCATAATGCATCCGAGATTATCCAAGTGCAACTAACTCTGGGCAAGACCGCAATCCAAATTATAGCTTACTACAGACCCCCCACCATGCCCCAGGATTCACACTCCTCATTTCTTGATACACTGGAAAGTATTAGGGTACAACCCAACACCCTAATAATGGGCGATTTCAACTACCCCACCATTAACTGGGAAAACTACTCATGTACCAACCTTTTGCTCAACGTTTTCTAGAATTCATAAATTCCAACGCCTTGGATCAACTTATTCACACCACCACCAGGAGCAGCAATATCCCAGACCTGGTCATTACCAACATGGGAAACCCGTGTTCCACACCAGAGGTAAATTCCTCGTTGGTCAGATCCGACCACAAGCTAATCAGCCTAGACATCCACATCCCACTCCAAGCCCCAATTAGGGAAACCATCGTAAAAAAACTTCTCAAAAGCCAACTTCACACTTCTTAAGATAGAAGTGGCAAACTTCATGACACCCATGCAGATGGACAATAGAGATATGACTGCCGAATCCTACACAAATGCACTTTATAAGCACTTACACGAGTGTATGGATCATGCTATCCCGATCATGCTATCCCTAATAGAACCAAGATGTTATCCTCCAAAAAAAGGAAGCCAATCTGGTGGACCTCTGCCATGAACAAACTCTACAACAGAAGAAAGAAACTGCTACAAAATAGAGTAAAATCCCATGACTGGAGGAACTCCCTGGTAAACCTCAGTAAGAAGCTGAGATCCCTCAAAATCCTCCAAAGCTAGTTATGAAAACAAAACTGCCACCGACTCTAAAGACAAGCACAAAGCATTCTATAGCTATGTCAAGAATCTAAACGGGAACACTCGGATCTGCTCTGAGTTGCAGCATTATGGCACTAAATATACAGAACCAACTGATATTGCCAACATCCTAGCAGATAGGTTCAATGCTAACTTTACCCCCCTCTCACCCCCTAGAGGGCCCATCTCTATACCTGAAGAAAGCAAAGTTCCTATAATCACAGCTGCACAGGTAAAAAAACACACTCTCCAAAGCCAAGAACACAGCATCCATGGGACCTGACAATATCCCAGGCTGCGTTCTGCATGAACTACAGAATGAACTGGCACCCTACCCAAGTATCATGTTCAATCATAGCCTCACCTCAGGCTTTGTACCCACTGAATGGCGCACCGCGATAGTTATCCCACTCCATAAAGGGGGAGCCACGTCGGACCCCGGAAACTACCGCCACATTAGCCTGACTGGCCTGGTCTGCAAGGCCATGGAACTCATAAACAAAGACATTGGTAATCTCCAAACACTGGTCCCTACTCAGTTTGGATTTGTAAAAGGCAGATCATGTCTCCTAAACCTGATTTACTTCTTTGAAGCAGTCACCAAAGCCATAGATGAGGGTAAAATGGTTCACACAGCTTATCTAGATCTCACCAAGGCTTTCGACACCATCCCCCACTCTGGAATTATAGATAAGCTCAGTAAACCAAGTATAAATCCCTAGGTCACAAGATGGGTTGCCAACTGGCTCACAGACAGAACCCACACTGTGAAAGTAGCGGATTCCAAATCAGACATCAGACCAGTGACAAGTGGAGTACCACAGGGTTCAGTCCTGAGTCCTCTCCTGTTTGGTATCTAATTCTCTGAAGTGCAGGCCAACACAGAAAGCAATGGCTAACAAAGTTTGCCAATGACTGCAAACTAGGAGCCATAATCGAAAATCCTAACGATGTGGACAAACTACAAAAGGGTCTCAATGAGACAGATACCTGGTGTCAAAGCCATGGCCTGAAGCTCAATGCCAAAAAGTGTATTGTTATCCCCTTTGGTAAAAACTCTGTACCCATGAACTACCACACAGCTGAAAATGTGATTGAGACCTTGGGACACAGGTGGACAGTAGTCTCTCCTTTGATAATCACATCGCCACAGTGGTCAGGAAATCCTTCTACCTGGCTCATCTCATCACAAAAGGATTCTCATCCAGGAAAAAAATGAGAGGTCGTTCCCCTCTACTCAATCACTCATTATAGAGTACAATGCCCCTTTTGGTATGTACCTCACAAGACATCTACAACAACTGGAAAGACCACAGAAATATCTCAGAGAGGATTGCTGGCCTCAAACATATGCTCTATGCAAACAGTCTCAAAAATCTACAGCTTTACATCGCATATCGCCTACTCAGGGCGATCTCTGCCTAACATACAAAGCTATGTCAAACCCAGAGCGGTTGGACATGCTCCACTTAAAGAAATCCCAATCCCTCAGAGCTACACGCTCTAGGGACCTTAACCTTGTCACCACAATAAACAGAACATGCTGGAGGGATAGATTCTTGTCCCAGAGCCTTCCCATACTCTGGAACAGACTACCTATGTCAAACAGAGCTCCTCATTAGCACTCTTCAAGAAAAATATTGATGATTGAATGGGAAATGGGAAATTCACCCTGGGGATCACTTCTATGGCTCTGCTCGACAGGGGCACAGGAAAATAATTTTCTTGGGTGGTGAAAGCCAGGGTACATTTTTTGGCTAGGCTTGTATGGGCCCTAGGGCAGATAGTAGCCTAGTACCTACCTATGTACACACATTATATATATATATATATATATATATATATATATATATATAGGATATATATATATATAGGATATATATATATATATATATATATATATATATATATATATATATATATATATATATATATATATAGGTTCATACTAGGCTATCTGCCAGAGGGCATTTACAAGCCTAGCCCATCGTTTTGTGGCTTACGCCACCCCTTTAGTATGGGGAACTATACCCATTATTTTGCTGTGCCTCTGTCGAGCAGTAACACTGAGGTAATATATATGTATTACATATATATGTATTACATATATATGTATTACATATATATGTATTACATATATGTATTACATATATATGTATTACATATATATGTATTACATATATATGTATTACATATATATGTATTACATATATATGTATTACATATATATGTATTACATATATATATATTATATATATATATATGTATATATATATATATATATATATATATATATATGTATTTTATATATATATATATATATATATATATATATATCCAATCGTAGCGCTTTCATTCACTTTATTTGACGTGAACTTTATCAGAAACAACTCACCCAGACACTAAAGCACTTTATATAGTAAAAGAAGTCACATGTTCTATAATGTAAATAATTAATTTCATTTGTATATTACATATCTTTATAAAATTAATCTCTTTTAAATACATATTGTAAAAAATGCTAAATATATGTACTATGTACGGTGTATAAAAATAAAAATAATAAAAATAATTTCATTAGTAAAAAACATTTTATGGACAATAGACAATATTATGAGTCCATGGAAAACTTATTAGATGAAAACACCTATCAAAAGGTAGATTCTACCTCTATTCAGCAAAGTTTTTTTTAAGACTGGATACATGTTTATTTGACATGTTTTGTCAAGGAGAGTTAGACTACCAAAGTTAGTTTCCTACAAGTAGAACATCCAAAAGTGTGTGTATTGTTCGGTATTCCGAAATTACAACAACAACAACAAAAAAAAAAAAAAAAAAAAAACACATGCAAAACCCCCCTTTAGGCCTAAGACTGAAACACTTTCCATCTGGTTGGATCACATACTAAATCCAATAGTTCAGGGTTCTAGCCATTACTTAAAAGACTCCTGGCATTTGCTTAAATTCTTAAGAGATTTAAAACCATCCAGTACAGATTTCTGTATGGCATCACTAGATGTTCAGTCATTATACACCAGTATCGATCGAGAGATGGGTATTGAACATTTGAGAGTATCTATCGAAATAACACTAAAGTTAATACTGTGTGTGTATGCTAATGGAATTAGTACTTAATTTTACATGCAATGGTAATTTTTACAAGCAAATTTCTGGTGTTGCAATGGGTACAGGAGTGCCTCCGTCTTATGCAAATTTGGTAATGGCCAACTGGGAAAATACCTTTATTGACAACAGCTGTTATAGTGAAACGATCATGTTTTATTGCCGTTATATAGACTATTTGTTTTTTCTTTGGCAAGGTACACTAGATGAGTTTAACAACTTTTGTTAGTTACCTAACTAGTACTACCAATTTTTTTAAAATTCACAATAGGTGGTTACGGATCAATTTTAAATTTTCTTGATCTAAATTTGTTTTATGACTGCACAGTCAGACAGTTTTTTAGCAAAATATACAGGAAATCAACATTTGCTAATCAGTACTTGCATAATGAAAGTATACACCCATTGCATATGAAAAGAGGAGTCATTAAAGGACAATATATCAGATTGAGTAGATTGACATCTCAAGATAACATTTTCTACAATGAAATGAAAATTTTGAGAACATTTTTTCTAGGTAGAGGTTATCATATTTCCTGGTTAGAATCTATTGAAAGGGAAGTTATGGTATTAACAATAAAGCTGGTCCTATTTTGACTCATTGTTCAACATTTTCCACTAGTAACACTTCAACTGTGGATAAAGAATTTAACAATGCATTTGTTTTGCCTATTTCTAATGAAATGTGACTTATTAAAAGGATTATAGTTGAAAATTGGAAGATAGTTGAAAATTGGAAGATAGTGTTAGGTAATCAGGAATTAGTTAAAGTTATAGGTATTAAACCTAATTTTACCTTTAAGAAAGTAGTAAACCTTAAAAGTTTTAGAGAAAAGAGTAGATACTTTGGATAAGAAGAGTGGTGTCGTTATTAACACCAGGGGTACATATGCGTGCCATCATTGTAAATAATGTAGATATATCAGCAATTCTTCATCAGTTTACTTTTCACATCTAAATATCACACATTGGTCTAAAAAGTATTATACTTGTCATAGTGACATGGTAATATATGTTGCCCAATGCCAGTCATGTCCAAGTTATTATGTAGGGATGACTACAAGATGTTTTAGAAAAAGAATAAAAGTGAACATATTTTAGCTATTAAGAAAAAGGACATGACAAATGCACTGGGCAAGCATTCTACCATGTGTAATAATTTTAAAAAGTTTATTTTTTCTGTTTTGGACAGTGTCAACAACAGTATATTTAGTAGAGATAATAAACTTGAGTTAGAATGCAGATAATCTATTTGGCAGGTATATCTAGGAGCAGATCAAGCTCCAGGACTTAAATGAGCTAGTTTTTTTTAACTAATGAAATGATTTTTATTATTATTTTTATACACCATACATAGTACATATATTTAGCATTTTTTACAATATGTATTTAAAAGAGAATATTAATTTATAAAGGTATGTAATATACAAATGGAATTAATTATTTACATCATAGAACATGTGACCATTTTTTTACTATATAAAGTGCTTTAGTGTCTGGGTGAGTTGTTTCTGAAGTTCACGTCAAATAAAGTGAATAAGAACGCATAAGTGTAGCCAAGTAACTTTTATCTGCACTTTTTAAAGTAATTTGTTTGTGTTGCATTGAGCATTATCTACCTGGAAGTTGACTATTTTTTCAGTAGGTCCCCACCCACCCTCCCTCCCTGCTTTTGTGTTGGTGTTAATCTTGATGGCTTTGAAACTGCCCGCCCCTCTTGTAAATTTGCACTTGGATACTCCTCCTGGGCCCATCTCATTTGCTCGCTCAAAAAAAAAAAAAAAAACATTTCATCTGCTTTTACTGTATTTGTGTTTCTTCCTACTCTATTTTGCTTTTGAGTCATCTTAAAAGTACTCAATTGTATTTATTACTGCTTGGTGTAACTCACTCTAAAGCCTTTTAGTTTAAGCACTTGGGCTTCAGACCAGTTGTTTTACATTAAGAAGGTTTGTGCTCTGCACTGTAGTGGCAGGACAGGTAGCTTACATCCTTCTGAGTTGGGAACTGCTGATTGAGGGCTCAGTGTTTGTTATTCTAAAAGTGTACTAATTCTGGTTTAAGCACTTGGGCTTCAGGCCAGTTTTACATTAAGATGGTTCGTGGTCTGCACTTGTGTGAGGAGAGGCTGGACTCTAACCAGAAATTCCCAGCTCAGAGGCTTACAGTGCCTGCACATTTGAACGGTTTCTTACTAAATTGGTACACCATGTTTGCTGTAGCATAGACTAGATCCAGGCCTGCTGAATCTAGCTTTGTTTGTACACTTGTTATTTCCCAGAAACGGTAATTCCACCTAAAACGCGGCTTTTCAGCACTTCTGTGGATCCCTAGTGACATCTGCATTGCTTACTGTACTTATTTCCTTGTTTCACTTGAAAGAAAGTTACTGTTTGTCATTTTTTGCATTTAAGTTACCTGTAACAAGGTGGATGAATTGCATGCACTTCTGGATGTCCACTCCCCTGAGATTCTCTGTTTATCTGAAACCTGGTTAAAACCTAACACTAAAGACAATGAAGTGTTACCACCTGGGTACAACATACACAGGCTGGATCGTGCTTCAAGGAAGGGGGGTGGGGTAGCTGTACTCTATAAATCTGAGTTGAATGTCACCGTTGATGTAATACAACCTCCTCAGATTAATAACTCTGAGATTCTTGCCACCAAATTGCAACTTAATAAAAATAAATGCATTAATATCATCTGTATGTACATTCCCCCAGGTAACAATACATCTACATTTGAAGATATCCTGCACTGGTTATCATGTCACTACCCCCAAGAAACCCTACTACTTGGAGACTTTACCATAGACTGGGGCACCTGTTCCTTAGAATCCCCAACCACCCATATTAACCTGCATGCATTTACACAAATCATATCCACCCCTACCAGGTAGGTAAACCCAACCAAAAAGAAAGTATACTTGACTGGGTACTCATAAACAGTCACCCCCAACTGTACACCTCTGGTACCCTCCTTAACAGCCTAAGCGATCACCTTCTCACATACGTAATTAAGCACAAAACCATCAATTCCCCAACAACCCTTACTCAGAAAGGTTAGAAACAATAAAAACTTTGACCCTGCCAAATTCCAACAAGAACTAAACTCATGTAATTGGTCTATTCTAAAACACCTCTCCTTAGAGGAAGCAGTAGCATACTTTAACAAATTCCTTGAGATCCTTGATTTGCATGCACCTGTTCGTTCAAAGAGAACCAAGGCAAAAACTGCACCATGGTTTTCTAGAGTCTCTAAACTCAAAATTACCCTTAGAAACAAAGCATGGGCTTTATGGCGTTCTTCTAAAGACCCTCAAGATCACATTAAATACAGGCAATCCAAGAAAGAAACCAAAAAATCAATTTTACAAGACTAAAAAACAATACTACTGTAATTTACAGACAGTAAATCAAAATAACCCTCAGAAGTTTTGGGCAGGATTAAATAACTACTACATCCTGGACAAACTTCAACCCCAATCCCTGCTGCTACTATTGATAAAACCCCTGAAGATGTTTCTGATCATTTTAACCAATTCTTCACTGAGACAATTCAAGCCCTAGCTAGCCAACTACCTCCTAGCTCCCCTGGTCCTGAAAGTAGCACCCCTAGAAACCTACTTGCATTCAGCTTCCAACCAGTCACCACTTCACTTATCCGTACCTTGATCAAACGATTAAAACCCACTACACTTTCTGCTGAACAACTCCCCGCCGAGTACCTTCAAAAAATCAGCTGATGCTATTGCTTACCCTGTCTCAATACTAATCAATCGAACCATAGAAGAAGCCAATATTCCCACCATCTGGAATGTAATCCCACTTCACAAAGGAGGCAGCTCTACTGAATTCTCCAGTTATAGGCCAATAGCTATATTCTCTCAACTTGCAAATATTATGGAAAAATGTATTTACAGACAACTCCTGCACCACCTAATCCAAAATCGCCTTATGGCAGACACTCAGCATGGCTTCCGTCCTCATCACAGCACTACTTCAGCCCTCCTAGCCTTTACTAACACCATAAACCATAATCGCAACAATAATTATATATCCTCAGCCCTCTTTTTGGATCTTTCCAAGGCATTCGATATGGTTGATCACCAACTTTTAATCCACACCCTGCAAACATTCTGTCTAGATACTGGAGCCCTCCAATGGTTTCAATCCTACCTGAATGGTCGACAGCAGGCTGTCCTCTGGCAGAACAAACTCTCTAACCTTCTACCCAACACCCTCGGAGTACCACAAGGCTCTATACTAGGGCCCTTGCTGTTCTCCATCTTCATTAACGACCTTTATGCTGTCATCCCAAAAGTCAGCGGTATCCAATATGCTGATGACTCTACTCTGATTTGCTCAGCCACACCTCCAGTAGAGTTATGGTCAGCTACCCAGACCACCTTTAATACAATAGAAAACTGGCTTTCTGAACACAGTCTGATCCTAAATCCCAAAAAAACTAAAATGCTGTTATTTTCACCAACACGTAGGTCTACCGCTTTCACCTTTACCATAAAACCATATGATGGCACAATAATCTCCCCTGACCCATCTACAAAACTATTAGGTGTCATCATAGACAATCTCAAATTTGACCTACATGTTAACCAAACTATCAAAACCATCAATAAAAAACTAGGGTCACTTTACAGAATAAAAGCCTTCCTAACCCCTCCAGCTAAAATTGCCATAGCTCGCTCTCACCTTCTTTCAACCCTTCGGTATGCATCCCCTCTATTCTCGAATTTGAACAAGACTATCTTTAAACTCTCAATTTGCTACAACCTCATTGCCAGGTTTGCCACTGGGCTGCTTTTTAGGACACATCATTGCATCAATCTAAATCAGCTTGGTTGGCTTGAACTACCTAGCCTAATCCAGTATAACCAACTGATTATGGCCTATAAAATCCTCTATAATCCGGACAATACTCCTGCACTTAAAAATATTATCACCCCCCATAACAATCCTAGACCGCTTCGATCCTCTAACAAACTACTAATTCAGACTAGCAAAATTATTAACACAGCCGATGATTCTCTCTTTGCAAACTCTGTAAGTAGATTCTGGAACTCTCTTCCAGCTGATATTACCTTACTTTCCACCTTAGGTCAATTTAAAACTAGACTCAAACAACATTTGTCACTTAACTGGCTATATCAATGTATCAAGCCTGGCTAACTCGAATGTGTAAAAATCTGTTAACCAGTTTACTGTGTAATTTAATTTAATCCTGACTTGTGCTCAGGACTAACTGTAACCTGTGGAACTTGTTTAACTTGCTTACTTATGTAATCTCTGTAAAGAGTCTGTTTGTAATATGTAATGCTGGTATTACGTAATGTTGTATCTGCTTACCCTTGGAGCTTTTCTCCCCAGGCCTCTGCTGAAAATGGACATGCATCCAGTCGGACTATCCCGGTCAACAAATGTAAAATAAAAATAAAAACACATTGCATTTAAGTTACCTGGCACTTGCTCACTAAAGCAATTATATAAGTCAGCACTAAAAAATTAAAAGCACTACACCCTCAAGCCCCCTTGAGTACCTTGTTCCCCATTGGGCCTTTCTTTCAATTATAAAGGAATTCCCAATACTATTCTAGCATGCCCAAAGGTCAGTTGTCAATCTCCTCTCCGGTCCAGCTGGTGAATCTGGGAATCTTGAGGCAATATTACAACTGCCTCATGTACACAGACAACCCTCTCCTCCTCCCAACAAATTCCAAAACATGTGAGAGATGCAACCATATACCAAACTGGAGGCTAAGCTCTCTCAACTCAGTACTGGTGAAACCTATCAGGAGGAGAAGGAAACCACACTCACTACAATTCCAGTCTCACATAGACCTACCATGACAGCAAACCAAACACATAAACACACTCTGAGGCTCCAAATAAAAATCTGCCTAAGCAGCAGAGACCTCCAAAGCAGACACCCAAGCAACCGCTACCCCAAAACAAAACACGTGCAACACATAGCTCACGAAGCCAGTGTGTCGAACAGTCACAGCCCTCAAGGCTAAACAACACACCTGATACACTTGTAATAGGTGACTATCGTCAGGACGTCCCGCTCACCAGGCTGAACAAGAAGGTCACGGTGAGCTGCCTGTCGGGCGCTAGGATCTGCCACATAATACAAGCACTTGGGTCACTCCAAGGCAAGTACAAATATGACTCCGGTCATTGTCCATGCTGGTGTGAATGACCAGAGACGTACATCCCTGGACTACATGAAAAGGGACAGAGGAGCTCTCGGAGCATGTGGCTCAGGCTGGTATGACCCTGACCTTGAGTAGCATCTTACCCTTACCAAGAATGATGCCACAATATGAAGACAAGATGATCAATTTCAACAACTGGCTTAAGTACTGGTGTCATTCAAAGGGGATCCAGTGCCTGTCAGCCTGGGATGACATGCTCGACAAGCCATGATGCTTCGCTAGGGACGGCTTGCACCTGTCACCCCTGGGCTTTCGGATATTGGCAAAGGCTCTTGCTACCCCCATAGTGCCTTTTTTAGGCAAGGCTCAAAAGACAAACCCACCTCCATAGGTATCACAAGGGATAAGAAACAGAGTAATGCTACTCAACGCCAGAAGTCTAAACCTCAAGATGCATGCACTCGAAACTCTCCTTAGCATGGAGAACATAGATATCTGTGCAGTAACAGAAACCTGGTTCAAGGCTCCCAAGAGCACCCCAGCACTACCAGGTTATACCTCATACCATGCTTTTCAGCCCCAAAACTTGGACCGAACAAAAAAAGGAGGGGGAGTATCAATATTAGTCAAAGATACCCACACCTCCAGGTTGGTGGCACAGCACGAAGCATCAGACTATCCATGTGCAACTAACAGTGGGTAAAACTGCCTTCCAGTTTATAGCCTGCTACAGACCACCCTCCCAAACCCAGAAACCCCACTCGGCCTTTCTGAGAATACTGGAAAATATGAAGGTCTCTCCAAACACCATTATATTGGGCGACTTCAAACTACCCAAACATAGACTGGGAGCATTACTCTAGCTCCAACGTTCCTAGAATTTATAAACTCAAATGCTATGGAACAACTTGTTACCACTCCCACAAGAGGGGAAAACATACTGGACCTTATCACCAACATGGAGACTCCAGACCAGAAGTGTACCCCTCACTGGTAAGATCACACCATAAACTAATCTCACTGGATATTCACATCCCGACCCCACCCCCTGCCCAGAAAACCACAGTGAAAAACTTCTCTAAAGCAAATTTCACACTCCTCAAAACTGAGGTGGAATCCTTCAAAGCCCCCGGGCCTGTGGAAAATACGGCCCAGACCGCAGAATCCTTTATAAAAACGCATTCTATGAACACCTTCAAGAATGCATGGATCATGCAATCCCAAATAAAACCAAGAACCAATCCTCCAAAGGCAGACGTCCTGTCTGGTGGACCCCAGCCATAAACAAACTATACAATAGAAGGAGGAAGCTACTACATGATAGAGCAAAATCCCAAAAAGGGAAGGCATCTCTGATCAGTGTTAGCAAAAAACTACGGGCACTTATAAAATCGTCTAAGGCCAGCTTTGAGAGAAAAATTGCACAGGACACTAAGGATAATCACAAGGCTTTCTTTAATTATGTTAGGAACCTGGGTGGGAATTCCCAGATATGCTCAGAATTAGTCCAAAATGACAAAAAATACACCGAACCCACAGACATTGACAACATCCTAGCTGACAGGTTCGGCGCAAACTCCCCCCCCCCCTCCCCATCAGACGGGCAAATATCTATCCCAGCAGAGTGCTGCCCTCCCCCCAGACATCTCAGATGCTCAGGTAAGAGCTGCCCTCTCCAAAGCAAAAAACATAGCATCAATGGTGGGACCAGACGGTGTCCCGGGCTGCGTCCTACATGAACTCCAAGAAGAGCTAAACCCAAACATAAAACTACTGTTCAATCTCAGCCTTACCACAAGATATGTACCCAAAGAGTGGCGTACAACAGTGGTCCCTCTCCACAAAGGTGGTGCCTCAACGGATCCTGGAAACTATCGCCCTATAAGCCTGACTAGCTTGGTCTACAAAGTTATGGAAAGGATCATGATGGACCTCATTAAAAAAAAGATATTGGGGACCTACAGACACTGGATCCTACCCAGTTCGGCTTTGTTAAGGGCTGATCCTGCCTTTTAAACCTGGTCGATTTCTTTGAAACAGTCACCAAGGCCATTGACAAGGGGAAGGTGGTCCACACAGCCTCCCTGGACCTCGCAAAAG
>NC_056741.1:899396101-899451101 GCF_019279795.1 Protopterus annectens | reverse complement strand
TTTTGAGCATTCACCTTACTCTTCCATATAACTGAACCAAATGCCCTAAACACATGTTATACCACTCTCTCCTCAGTTGCAGTGCAAAATGCCCTACCCAACCTCACTTATGCGAGCATCTATACACACACAAATTTGAACTCTCCAGACACACCACTTACATAGATAAGAATGCTGTAATTACACAAACAGCAACATGCGTCTCTTCAGCGGACCATTGCTCAAAACACAGAACATGCAGACGTCTAGTTACATCCACATGGGTTTCATCCTTCCACTAGTATATAATCTTAATGTCCAGCTACTTTAGTAGCTTATTTCAAACAAATTCCCCTCCCCCACACACTACCAAGTTTTTCACTTCCCATTTTTTTTTTAACTTGCTTTACTACTTCCAACCATAAATCCCAAAAGAATTACTTCACAGTACTAAAAACATCATAACTCCAGACTGTGCCCAAAACATCTGAAATCAGCCCACTCAAGTTATTAATAAAAAGAAACAACAAGGAACATCTATTAGACCACCTCACAGAACAGACGTTTTGTTAGATCACCTCATAGAACAGAAGTTTTGCTCAATATCTTTATCTACTAATAAGGAAAGCTTGCCAGGAGAATAGAAGAGCTCTCAATTACACAGTTTTGTCACCTAAAAGACAAAGAGCTTGCAACAACTGGTAAATTAAATGATTTCAGTTACCCTTCCTCAACTCAGGAAACACTCTTTTGCCAGACTAAAAGCCATCAGTGAAGGATAAGAGCAGGAGTCCAGGAAAAATCACTGGCAGAGGTACACAATGGCGGATAGAAAGGTAGGGTTACAGCTTCCTAACCTCCCCACTCCCCAGGATGACACTATAATGGGTCATGCTCTATCTCCTCAGTCTGGTTATGTAATAGGTAATTTAATACAGCTGACAGTCACTAGTTGAGTGAGGCTGGATGCAAAGTTATACGTAGATAGAAAATATATACATCAATATGGACTAGCACACCATAACACACAACTGGACCAAACAAAATGCACTTTTTGGAAACAGACATTTCCAGTTTAAATTTTCAACAGCATGAAAGATATATACATTAAAAAGTTATCACTAGACAGCTTATTGCACATCTGGCTGGAACACCCCTGCTAACACATTCCCAACAGACAAATACAGACCAACAGTATAAAGTTTTCAAATGTGTTTCTCTTTTACAAAAACAACCATAGATATAAAAGGCTTTTAGGAGGAACCTGCCACTTTTCTGATCAGGTAACAGTACACTTGCCCTCATTCCACCAACATTACAAAGGAAGGAGAGAAAAAAAAAAAAAAAAAAGGGACAAATCAAATCAAGCCATCTCAGTAGTCCACATTAAATGATTTTAGTAGTCCCACTATCCGACACTAGTCACTACCACTATCTAGTTACACAGAAAAAAAAAATTCTGTTTTTAAATATTACATCCCACCACATTACAAACCTCAGTACTTGAGAGTTTTTAATTTTGGTTAGTTTATGCTGCAAGTACAGCCACATATAAAAATACTGAATATTAGCAAGAAAGTCAGGGGGGGGGGGACAGCAAAACAGGTAATGCAACATATGTGGTCTGCTATTCATGTTTACTTTTGTCTACGAGACACTGTAAACACTTAATTATACAAGCAACTGAAAAACAGACATGGGGGGGGGTTCCACTGAAGTGCTTAACATGTAGTTCTATCAGAGCACTCATTTCTTGTCCTTGGGGTGATGATATTTCTGTTAGTATAGCAAATAACTTTATATATTTATTAGGCAAAACAAAATATTCACACACAGATGCTGCTACAAATGACTTCCCTTTCAACAAGGATGCTTAAGCATTTAAAATGTTTTTTGGTCAATAAAACAGCCACAGATTCCAAAACACATCTAAGTTTGCCACAATCACGTTACCCACTACCATTTTATACTTTTATAAACAAGCACCATGCATTGCATTTCTACGTACTTGCAATTTTGTTACAATATGTACCAGTTTCTAAATCCAGCCACATTGTTTCACCCTTCAATAATGTATTCCAACAGCACAAATCAAGCAAGTACCCATCCACCAACATCTCGACTCTGCTTCATGTATCATAACTTGGCTCATTTAAAAATTTAAGAGCATGTACGACATACTAAAGCTCAGAGAAGTATTAATCTCTTACCTTAATTTAAACAGTAGTTGAAACAAAATACTTGCAGTCCATTTTCTTATTTTTATTAAGAGCACAGTGATCTTTGACACAGACCTTACAAAAGAGGATGTGACAAATCTATTTTAGTAATTCGTATGCCAATAAAGAAAGTGAGCTACCATTCCGGTGCAACTCCTTTCCCTTTTTTGCATGGTTCTTCCATAAGGAAAGTATGCACTACCCTTAAGGCTGTAAAACTACATAATTTCCACAGTACCAGGACTATTTAGATAAAACAAAGTAAAACACACACACATGCATGCACATATTCATGTGTACATCTGCACACACATCTATATTTACACATACACAATGCATGCTTTTCGTATGGTGGGAATATGAAAACCTGCTGAAAAGGGCACTGTCCCAGTCGGACCATCCCGGTAAACAAATGTAAAATAAATAGATTACTTGTTGTAAATAACATCCATGCAACTTACTCCCCATTTCCATTTACCACCAATTTGTACTCACAAAAATGCAAAATCCTGATACACCACACCACCAGTAGTTAATTCACTAAGGGGAAAACAACACTTACATCTACATTACACATTTCTGCCTGTACATCAATGGTTATATGCATCACACTCACTCATTATTAAATTACAAATTGTATCATGATACAACACAGATCCCAATAAAAATAAAAAACTATCTATAACACATCAACAATTGTACTCTATGGGAGCAGATGAGACAGATGGTCTAAACGCTAACATCATAAACTTAACTGAATGACTGGGATACCACATAGAAAAAAGCATCACTAGCAAATAAAGTGCTGAACATCCAAACAACTAATCAGCATCAGTACAACAGAAGTCTTGCACAGCTCAGTTATCTGCAAACATCACATCAGTAAGCACTCATTTCCCATTATTCTTGAGTTTATACAGATAAATACCACCACCTGACTTTTCAGCAAGAACTGAAGTTTACTCGACTCTTGCACCAAGTAGTCAAAAACCTTAACTACTGCTTGCACAACCTGAAAACAATTGATAAAATAAACTCTACTCTGTTTAATACAGCTATTTCAAGTCTATTACGTTTGGCACCTTCCCTTTTTCTCTGCAGAATCTCTCTTATTTGGATATTTTAATCTTAAAAATTACTACAAATAAAAAGGTTATATTTTAAAGAGCGCATATATGCTCAGATTAAACTAATAAATCATAAACATGACAAATTGACAGCACTTTCAGATTTCTAACACTACAAACAAGCACCTAAATACTAAACAATACAGATTTAACAAACTTGCAAATGAATATGGATTTTTTAAATAAAAGGACTGCTCTGCAAAACCTCCAATTTTGTTATATGGTTCTATTCTGTGCAGACGGCTCTGTAAAGTGAAAAACTCAATAAAGAGCACAGTAATTGTTTGATCCAGTATAATATTAATAAGGACCTCTCTCTCCACTACCATGGTAACCAGAGACCAGTGCTGTAGACTTGCCTGGTGCACAATCAAGCTCAATGCAACCTCAGCTTACCAAACAAGGCAACCTAAACAATACTCTTATTGTCAAGCAAACTAACGTGGAATCTTTACCATCCTCTGAATGTAACCTTTGCTAGAGATAACACCTAAACAATTCGGATGCCAAATTTAGAAATAATGTATTCGATGCTGTCTCTACTGAATGAAAATAACATTTCCTTAGGCTAGACTTGTAACATACATTTACACAAGCCAAAAGCGTATTGCAAGTTAAGTGACACAATTAAAAACATTAAAACACCGTCTATATCTCACGATTATGAAGCAAGCAGGAAGACAGTTTGCTCAACTCCAAGTTGTCAACATGATAACACTGCAGATTACCGTTATGCCAAGAACCGCCTACTGTACTACCCAAGACCGAGGTCCAGGCCTAGTCTCCTAACAACATTCTCTAGTTTTCCAACTATGATGCTAAACAGGACATTACTACCTCATCACTGCTAGTGTTGTCTTCACTGCAACTCCCCCGTCCAAAGACCAACGCCCGAAAGCGTTGCATACTCCACAGCAACCCAAAGAGGCGCAGCACGGCCTTGTCCGGGGGTAGGCCATGACAGGCACCACTGTACTCGGTTTCTCCTCCCGGACGGGCTTCCTGGACAACCCGCTGGATGCTCCGTAACCGCACCCGTGCACGCTCCATTCTTCCACATCGACCCCGTCCTGACGGCCGTCCCGGGAAACGGCACCGAGCTCCCAGCGCCGCTGCAGCAGCAACTGATGCTGCTGCTGCCGCCATCTTTAAACAATAAAACTACAATAACAATCTCCACAACTTCACCGCGAGAAAAAAAAAATCAGAGGAACGTAGAGGTCGGCAGCTGAATAACTTGCTGGGAAATGCAGTTCTCCGCTGGCAAGTTATTTGGGGAAATCGTTGCCTACGTACAGTACAAAAGACTACACTACCCAAGTAAGTTAAGTTCTCCCTCTAGTGGCAGCAAATGAGCTTTAGCAGTAGTAGTTCAGATCAGGTAATTTCATTTGCACACTTGGTTTCTTGAGGTTGTACATAATATTACTTGATTGTGTTTACTTTCACTTTGAAATAAATAGTGGGCGTTGTATTTTTTTCTGGTGGATTACTTTATCTGTACATATAAGTCAAATCAAGAAGAAATTGATACTCTTTACAGTACTGGGTAATTTGCTAGTTTTCTGGATGTAATTTGGCTGTTTAGGGTTTGTTTCGTAGAGTACAGAATTTAGAAAGAGATGGCAGGATTTTTATATAGTAGACTAATTTGTCAATGCCATCTTCTAACATCCAGGTTAATGAAAAAACTTTGAGGAAGCATGTAGTGGTGTATTCTAACACAAACACGCTATCGTGACCAGTTTTATTTATTTGTTATGTATTATATCGTTATTATCATTATATATCGCTTGTATTATTGAGCAGAAATTGAGCTGGCAAACTTTCGGTTTGTGTTATCTTTATCATCATTGCGTTTATTTTTGGGCTCATTGTTATCTTTATTTTTATTGTTATGCGTGTGTGTTCGGGCAGTTCGAACTTGAATAAGAGGTTGCCTATGTAAATTATCTTCACTTGTGGCATACCCCTCAAGAAATATGGGCAAAGCCTGAAACTAAGGATGTATTTTAAATATTATTCCTAGAAAATTTGAAAGTTGACAGAATAATAGAAGGATCTGAAGTCAAAAAATTCAAAGGTGGTGTTTAAGTGATCCATTGTTAATTTCAAGACATACATTTTATGATGAGCAGACCGAAAACATGAGGCAAAAATGTAAACATTCTGTGAAAATATGGCTCAACGAATCAGGATTAGTCCTATTAAGCTGAGGCATTGGCAGAATGAAACAGTGAATTAATATACATTTTCTGACTTTAAAAGTTTATAATTCCAAATATTTTCATAATTTATAACGCATTTTCTCCTAAAGTCACCAGTTTTAGGAGTGATTAAGAGAGACATTTGAGACGTATAATGGAGAGATACTTTCTCACAATGGATTTTATCACAATTTTCTCAACCGTACTTCCTACTATTCTTTGCGCGAGTGCGTGTGCGTATGTAAACAAACTCAAACGTCACACCATATTAGGGAGCGCTATTTCCAATAGATTTTGCAGTCTGGGCGATGACAGGTTTTTCACGTGACTGTGGAAGTAGTGGTGAAATACTGGTAAAGTCAACTCGCTTTGACTGAATTGTGCATTGAGGTTGTTGACACAGACCTTGCTGAGTTAAAATGTATTTATAAGAAAAATATGGGCGAAGGGTCGTTTCAAACAGCCTTTTGCTTCTTTAGCCATAGATTAATAACAGCCCAACTAACTGATGAGGAGTATTGTATTATTTAGAACAGCAGCGTTTAGAATGCTGTATCAGGAGTGTAGTCAGTGAATTCTATTTTGTATTCACAAATTCTTATTGCTGCACCCAGTCCACCTTGGATTTACAAATTGGGTACATCTCGGAAGCTGTTCCCCCCTCCCCTTAATATGTATAACATTTTCAGCAGCTCAGTCAAAAACTATTGGGGATAATGCTTTTGATTTACAATCTCCTTTATAAGCAGGTTAAACATTGTTAGACGCATAGCATACATTTTGAAAGTTATATACGTAATATTGCCTGGTAATGTCCCAACGTTTCTAAATGATGCTCAGAAAACGTGAACTTATATAGTACAACGAGTATGGCTGGCTACACCCTTGTGATGCATAGTTGTGAAGTGCGTTTTTTTTTTCTGTAGTCAAAAGTTATATCTGCTTTCTTTTGTCTATTTTTAGACAGGACATAAACACCGCTAGTATAATAAATCCGTTACGTAGTGTATTTTTCTGTTAGTTAATTTTCCAGGTAGATTTTTAAATTGTTATTGCTTAATAATGTATGAAAGCAGTGCCCGTCGAGACTGAAAGTTTTTTTTATAGCCTAGAATGTTGGTAGTAGTATGGGATGCAATGTTATCGTTAATGTCTTTTGTTTTGTGTGACTGCGTTTGTCGTTTTTGTACCGATTGAAACTACAAGATATACCATTAGGCGAATTAACTATCAGAATTCCGCAAATGGTAAGCATTCCGTAGGAAAGACATGGTTGTGTCCCACATTAGACAATGACATCTGCATGCTGTAAACAGTAGCTGACACCCGCAGAATTAAAAAAATGTTTTTTGTCAAGTCCTGTAAGGTCTCCTTAAGCTGCTGTAAAACATGTACAAACTTGTAACAACAGGAGTTGCTTTCGCATGTGTTTCCTGAATGATACGAACTCTGACATTGTAAAATGTTATTTACTGACTTCACTGCTCAGTACTTTATCAGACCCCCGCCCCCCTTACTGCCCTGCTGACACCGTCCCTTGACTGTTTATTCCTTTATAAGCCGACAAAAATGTTGATATTTTTCCCGTAAGTGCGCAACTATATGGAGCACATAAAGCCCCACCGCAGTACTCAAAACTATGATCGTCTCATCGATCAAACCCTGAAATTATGTGCTAGTGACATGGATGGTAACACTGGCCTCTCCAAATTTGTGGGCTATCCATTTGTCGAGCGGAATATAAGGTGAGTACGATCTCTCAACCGATCGCTTGGAAAAGAGCCACTTGTCCTGCTCGGGATGTGGTTGCATTAGACGGAATAGTATACCATGATTATTTCATATAAGCGGAGCGGAATACCATTACTCATGTTGGAGTATAGGGATGGCAATTACACTCTTAAGAACAAGAGTACAAAATGTTCGGCTAGTATGACCTGACATAAATTCTTGTTTGTTGTGAGCAGCAGCACCCAAAACGTAATCGTCAGGATCTCCTGCAGCTGTTATATCCACTCCATGAAGTGGTACATAGTTCTGTATGCGGTATTGCTTACGCGTTATACGCACGAATCACTTTACTAAATTTTGCTTGGAGTGTTGTGAACACTCACATATACAAATCGAGCTGTAATACTCCTTTATGTAGCACCAAGTTTAAAAGGAGAAAATGTGTACGAGTGAGGGTCATTCTCCTCAGTCTCAACTGTTGGACCACTTTTGCATCTTTGAGTAAAGGATTCTGCCTCCTCCCCTTTTCTAAGCTAAGTTGGTAACGAAGTTAATGGTATAAGCAGTCTGCTACTAACCCCGCCTATGTGGAGAGATGGCTTTTATGGCTTAAAGGGCGTAGGTTCAGTAGGTGGTTATCGCTAATGGATCGTTTTAGACTCCTTGCAGTCTACAGCCAGTAGTTTCGTAGTGTCAAAGAAGGAGTTATATAATAAAGTGTACGGTGTTTATCCAGTAGCACGTTATTCAGGCACCTTTATCGGGTAATAACTTAGGCCACAGAGCCCCACCGCCACTACAAAATGAAAGCAAAACAGTGTTAAGTTAGAGCGCGTAAGGCATTGGCATCGCATGTTATTTAACTCTTTGTACTGTTAAGTTCACAAAAGAGAAATCACAATGTAGCTGGGGGGGGCAAAGAAAAAGCAGTGGATCATTATTTATTTAGTTAGTTACCGGGAAAATACCCATTTTCAGCTGAGGCCCGGGGAGAAAAGTTCCACATATAGGGATTATACAAAATATACAAGACTTGCAGTACACCTGAAATTACATTCTATGCTATTATAACTGACATTAGTATTGTACAATCATCTGATATAATATCTTATTGTAGTGCAGACATTTTAGTTTCTCAAAGTAAGCTGGGGGAGGGTTGTAGGGGGAAATCGGATAGAAGAAGATGAGGTTAGAGATTATCTAGACATGAGAGCGGGCATAAATTATGAGGTGGTCGGGGAAGAAAAAAATTATGACCAGAAACTATTAACATTTAGTTAGCCTGGAGTAGTACAGGAGCAAAGCCATGTGTCATTAAGATAATTGGTTGGTATTTGTGATGGTTCTGATGCTGTGAGGTAGTGAATTCCACCTTGTTGCTACATAATGACAAAATAGGGAGTCCCCTGCCATATTAGTGGATTTGGACACTTGTGGTAGAGATTTATTTGTTGACCGAAGACTTCAATTTGTGTTAAGGGTCTGGAAAACATTTAGAAAGGCAGGGTTTTTTTTTTCAGATTTCTATACTAGTTTGTGCACTAAGGTTAATTGGTTAAGCCATTTTACAGATTGTTGGCGGTCCTGTAGATAGCTTCAGAACCATTGGAGTGGACAGGGGCTGATGTTCAATTTGGACAGTGTATTTAATAGCGTGGGGTGGTAAACCGTATCAAAGGTCTTGGACATGTCTAGAAGGACTGCAGAAACTATTTTACTGTTGTTTCTGAGTTGGTTGATGGTACTGGAGAAAAAGAGGAGTGCAGTTGTGGTAGTATGATAGAGCTTAAAACCATGTTGACATGTTGCTAGCATGTTGTTGAAGGTAGGATAATGAATCAGTTGGGAGTGGATATATCTTTTGGAGTTTAGATAGTGGAGAGAGAATGGCGATCAGTCTGTAGTTTGTTAGCTCTGTGGAATTTCTGCCTTTGTGTAAGGAGATAATGTTTGTGATTTTCCATATTGCTGGGACATGTTGTTCTGCTGTGGACCTGTTAATAAGTATCGACACTGGATAAGATATGGCTTCAGCTGCTAGTTTTAAATATTCGGCCGGTAACTTGTCAGCCGCTATTGAAGAGAGTTTGAGTTTTCTGAGTAGTTTCTTAATGGTAACTGTGGGAACAGGCTGAAAGGAGAATGAGTTGTATTTAATACTGAGAGGTTTGGAGGCTTGTGATGGTTCTGTGGAATTACTTTTAATTAGCGAGAGTACACCTTCAGTAAAGTATTTATTGAATTCTTCTGCAATGGTGGTAGGAGGGTATGGTAAGTTGGAGGAAGGGGTAGTGGAATATCCTGGATGGAGAATGACATTTATGGTATTTCAAAATTTTTGGGGGTTATGCTGTTGTTTCTGTTGCAGGTTATAGTAGAAGTTTTTTTTTTTTTTTTATCTAGGTTGATTTGGTGTTTAGCTTTGTTTCTAATTTGCTGGAATGCAATGCTGTTGATTTGGGTTTTACAGGTTTGCCAAGCTTTCTCTCTTTTCCTAAGGAGAATTCTGGTGTCAGTTAGCCATGGTGTGTATGTGGCCTTAATACAAATTGACCTGGGGGGGCAATTTGTTTAGAATTTCAAGGAAAGTGTGTGGGGGGGTGTCCAGACAGATTATGCAAGTTATAAGAAGGTTGTATGGCTTTCCACATATAGTGCCTGATGGGAATGTTTTAGAGCTTTATTCTTGGTAATTTTGGGGCATTGTAAATGCCTTGGGTTGTAAAATGACAAATGACACTCCAGATTTGCTTAGAAATCTGGCAGGTATTTTTGTGTATGATTTAAAAAAATCTCCAGTCTGATCGAATGAAGGTACTCTGTGTCTTGAGGTAGAAAGTTGCAGCATATCTCTCAACTTCATGGTTCAAGAATTATCTGCAAAGTTAAACTTAATGGAGAGGCAAAATCCAAAATCAGGAGAATTTAGAAGTATTAATGTAATGCATTTCATAGTTAATAGGACCACAGTTACTACATCAGTGTGCATTATCTGAGCAATAAGAAGTAAGAAACTGTAATATCTGGCATTATTGGCCAACTATGGTAATTGGTGAAAAATGAGGAAGTCAGACTTGTAGGCGGGACAGCAGAAAAAAAGGGGGTCAATCTAGCATTTAGTTGGTGGGGGATCTACTTTGCTGTTTAACTCTTGGGGTTGTCATGCAAGGTGAGACATACTGGGTATACTGTTTAGCTTATTGCATGGTAAATGCTGCTCCTACTCCATAATTCTGTTAAGATAAATTAACTACTTTGAATCATTTGTGTATTTTTCTGCAGATGTTTATTTGGAGCTCTTCATGGAATAAGGGTTAGATCTATATACATTCTGATGACCTGCCCACCTTTTTGATAGCAACTAGTGAATAACTAAAGCTGATACCATACAACAGTAGTTTAAGCAAATAAGTGATATCAGCAGGCAAGCACAATTGGAGTTGGAGTGGTTGTTTTTTGCAAATCAGTAAATGAAGATCAAGCTCTCATTTGGAATAGTAGCTGTAGTAATGGTATAAATAATATTTTTGTAGCAAGCTGCAGCAAACCAAGGATAAGGTAGAATTTTACAGTAGTGCAATACACCATAAAGACTTTTTCAGAAAAGAATGCTAAATAATAAAAACAACTCTTGGAGTATAGTTTGGAGGGGTAGCTGCTGTAGATATATAGTTGAGGCCCAGCAGTGGACAGTGGGGTTAAGTTTTGCTGGTTGAAACAAGATGAAATGTTGGTGTGTCTCATCGTGCATTATTTGCGTATTTTATTGGGTTGCTTGCAGAAAGGCGATACAAGAGGCTTACATTATTCCACTCATCTTTAGTAGGTGGGTATTAAGGTCAGATTATGGGGTAAACTGGCTAACAGGATAAAGGATTGGCAGGGTTTAGGCTTAGTCATAAGCTGCAATTAAATGAAACCTGTTTGGCAGGTAGACATATTTAATCCTGAGGCTAGATCAACACCATGAAAGAAGATGACTGTGCTGGGGCTTGTACATGCTGGGAAGAGAAATTTAATTAATGAATAAATAAATATGAAGGTCCACAGTGAGGAAGATGTCACAGGTTTGGGAATATTCTGGTAGCAAGAGAAAGAGTACACCACATATTATGGGTGTGGTACATTTGGTGCTTACTCAGTGTCTGCATGTTTAATAGTAATGCACTGAAAGAGTAGCAACAAATTTAACTTGAGGTTTGGCAGCAAAAGGTTAAATTGAATACAGTTATCACAATACTTCAATGTTACCCTTTACACACAATTTCACAATGAAGCCCCTTAACTGAGTGTAAGTCTGAGCAGTTGATAAGGCAGTTCAAGAAGTAAAATGGAGTGGTGACAAGGAGTGTGTTGCTTCACTTTCCAATACAGTTGCCGGTTCAGTGTTCTGCAGCAGCTAAGAAGAGTTAACAAGTTTCAGAGGGTAAGCACAGTAGATCTATTATTAATGGAACATAGGTAGTGGTAAATTAAAAGCAAGATAACATAAATTAGTATGTTAAAATTACAATGCTAGTATTACTGACTTAATTTGCAGGTACAACAGGTGGCATTGATTTTTGGGAGATATTTGAATGGGAAATGGTTTGCAGGGTTCTGTTTTAAGGAATGGTAATGAGTACAGTCTGGGGCAGTACACATCAGAGTGAGAGATATGCAGGAAAAGCACAGTATGTTTTGGAGCACAATATGAGCGTAGTGAGCTAGTCACATAAGCATCTATTTACTGGGGTAGACCACTGATCAGAAATCACCAATGGCAGGCTCAGTCTGGGTTGTGTATTAAATCCCATGTAGTTGTATAATTTTGGTTTTGTTAACATATAAAATAAATGAATATAAGAAACTGCACATATACATAGAGATAAATATAATACATGAATGCAGGAAACTGTATTTGCATGGAGGTTAATTTTTGCAGTCAAACAAAAGCTTAAAAGGCAAAAAAGAAAAGACAAACTTCAGCACTGCATAACATTTGGAGCAATACATATTCTATGAGGGAGAATGCTGTCGCTGAATCACTTTCTTATTTTCAGTGGGACAAGTCAGGTAATTGGTGCCAGCAGCTGACCCAAAGTATTACAGTATTCCACAACAACTTTGGGACATGATGAAAAATGGATATGAGACATGATCAAGAAAGCACTGCATCCAGTTACACAAGTACAGTATAAGGAATGTATCTTCCATTTTTATAGAAACAAGGGCTGATGCAAGGTGGCAAGTTAAATGGCCAGTATCTATACCACGGCTATTAAGTTACATTTTTAGTATAAAAAGTTGAGTATGTATAGGTGCAGTGCTGGTGCACATGGGACACCAATTAGTTGGTATCAACGTGTGCAAGAGTGGCAGGACACCACTCAAGCATTTTCAGTTAGAAAGATCCTCCGATGTTGGGTAAGAATGAATGTCAGGAGAGCTGGTGTGCATCTGCCTATCAGGACAAGCAGTTTTGCACAGCTGTGGGGAGCTCTGAGAGAGGTTGTGTAGACTAGAGTATGAAACGTGGCTGTATTGGATAGCACAATTAATAGCATTTTGTTACACATTCCACATATCTAAGGTAGTGCAGTGCAGTAACATTGACAACCCTTCCATGGGTTCTAGAGCTCAGTGTTATTAAGCTGGAGGCTGATAGGGTAGGGGTTCATGTGAGGAAGAGTAAAACGAACCAGCTAGGAAAAGGAGTGTGGCAGAAGCTACAGCCCCCAAAGGATAGAGTATGGGATGTAGTCAGATGGTTTAAGAAATACCAGGTGATGCATACAAGGTGATGCACTTTTCATGTGCTACAAAGATTGTGTTTCCTTATCTACTTACCAGTTTAGGGCAGTCCTGAAAAAGCCATAGCAAGGCTGGGTCTTGACATTAGCAAGTTAACAGCTTATTCATTCAGAGTAGGAACCACATCACATGCCTGTGCAAAGGGGCATCATAAATTGAGGTACAGCACTTAGATTGGGGATTGCAAGCTTACAGAAGCTATGTCCTGTCATGATGACTAATCAGTACTCTGTTTTGCAGGTATCTTAAAGCAGCTGATAGTCGTGTGGATTCTGAAGCATTCTTTCATGTACCATGCGGCCAGAGAATTGGGTGAATCTGGGTGGAAGCTGGGTTTCAAAGAAGTAGAAATGCAGGTTCTTTGGCTGGGAAGGAGAGGAATGCAGTGGTGGCACCTGCTGGCAGCTTTAACAGATTATTCTGTGTCATTATCTGAGAAAAGTTTAATTGTGTTACATACAGGGGGGAATGATGCGACAAGCAGCCCATTGTTGTACCTCAAAAATAAAATTTGTCAATGGTCCAAGCAGATCAGACAGATTTGGTTGGACATCAAACTTGTGTGGTTAGATGTATTTCCAAGACCAGCCAGCAAGGAGCAAATAATGTCAGAGCAGTGAAAAGGGCTAGGAAGTTGAACAACAGAGTCATTAGACAACAGGTAAGAGAACTATGGAGTTGGGTACTGCACCACACTAATCATTTCACCAGAAGTGATGGGAGTTTACTTGTCACATTCAGGAACAAAGTTATTTATAGAAAACCTTTAAGAAAAAATTGCAAAGTTGGCAGATGTGCTAAGGGTGAGGGGGATGGCATGTAGGACAAGCCATCTTCCTATGGTGGAAGGGCAGACTCGGAAAACTAAAATTGTAAATGAGTGTGCTTGGCCTGTGGAAGGGTGCAGACTCTGACAGCTTAGCCCTTCTTTGGGTGGGCCACCCTATGATGTAGGCTGGGGACTACAGCCTGGGGTCCTGCAAGTGGCAGTTCCCCTTCAGCCATTGGTCTGTGGCTGAATAGTGACAGTAGACTGTCGGTGTTTGGTTGTAGATCCCTTCAGCTATTGGTGTTGGTTGAGCATTTACAGGGACTACGGTGGTATGTTATGACCTGGTTGATTGAATCTGACTTTCTTCCAAGTTCTGCCCTTTGAGCACATCTGAATATTCTTGTTTGGTGTTGATTTATGATCTTGCACTTATTTGATGACTAATTTGATTGCCATAATAAATACATGGCAGCAATTTCTTACAAACAAGTGTGTGATGTAATTTGTAAAATGACGTGCTTGCTTATTTTCATGCAAGGCAATTCTGTGCAGTGTTCCCTCTTTTTAGTAAATAGTATATTGACCATCTCTCTCCTTCATGATGTTCTTTCCATTCACATATAGTGGTAAGGTTGACAATACTCAGAAGTACAAGGTACTTTTCGGAATTTCTGTCAGAATGTCCGTAACTAATTTCCATTCCAACAGGTCAGCTTTTTGGTTCCTCTTGCACACACAATTAGCCTTTTATTTCATGTTTAAGACATGTCATATGTCAGCCACTGTATTGGATTTCTTGAAATGTGACTCTGCAATCACACACCTGTGACTTTCACAACACAGTAAAAGAACCGAGAGTCCACAGAGTCAAAAAAGTTTATGTCCCTTGTGGATGGGAGAATAATGGCTATGTATACCTCACTATTTGGCCTTTTTCTGCAGAGAAAAGTCTTAAAATCTGGTCATTCAATTTAAATAGTAAAAAAAAAAAAAAATCCCGCATATCCCTCATGATATTCTCTGACGAAGCTAAACAATATAAAATGCCCTTGAAGGGGTGAAACTGCTTAATTTTATCAGTGTAGGTATTATTTTTGTCTGGAAGAAAACAGGTCCTGGGACAGGAAAAGGATAGTTTAAGATACAATTTCATAAAAACTTTTTTTTATAGTAACATTTCATAATAAACTATACTGAGCATATCTTTAATGCATATTAACATGCAGGTTACTAAGAAAAATTATTTATTCATTTACACTTTGTTGACAGAGTTAGTACTGTACTTAGTTTTTTATTTTAAGTTTGACTGGTATGAGGGTCCTTTTCAGCTACGCCTTAGGCATACATGTGCTGAAAGGATAGCAGTGTCAGTGGCACACCAGGTAGCACATTTGCCTTTTGTGTAGAAAGCTGTGTGTTACCTTCAGGGGGCTGGCATAATGATTAAGGAGTTTACCTTACAGACACAAGGTACAGAATTTGATTCTCACCTTTGAAGGAAATTAACTAGGCTTAACATGGCCCTTGAGGGCAGCTAGCCTAGTACTTGCCTATAATAAGAAACATATGATTGAACATTTCATGATACTGTCGTGTTCAGCAAAAACAATGCATTTATAATAAAGCTGTACAACAAATGCAAATGGCAGGTCCTAAGGTATGATGGATAACAGTAACTTGCTACAGTAGTAGCAATAATTCTATGCACCATGTGACAAGTGCAGTACATTGTTTAGGTGCATAAGGGAAATAAAAACAATTCATTTGATATTCTGAAGCTAGACAAATATAAAAAAATGAAATTAAGATATATGCAGGGTGCCATGGATAGATAAAGAAATTAAATGGAGTAGAAAAGGGAGAATTGACAGATCTATGTAACACTAGAAAGAAAGATAAGAAAAGAAACATGGTGATAAGGACACAGAAGGTGCCAAACGCAAGAGTATGTACAGAAATTGAAGGAAGTGGAAAGTGAAAAAATCATGCATATGAACAGATTAAACTAGGATTCTGAGTGAATAGTGCATTTGGTGAGAGACTAGTATGCAACTCCTGACGAATGATTCATTAGAGTAAATAACACTAATTTCATTTTATTTTCTGCAATTAAGATAGCACGATTGGTAGCTATAGTGCTTTGAACCAAGCAATGCTTTCTTCCATTTTTACAAACTGCCTAACAAAAGATACAGGAAATAAGCTTCTCTATGCTGATTGTAAAACATTTTTCTGTAGTGGTTAAAAATCCCACTTTCCACCGGGTATTAATGACTTGGTTTCTATTTTGCCTGTTTTAAAGAAGAGACCTTTGAACCTCTAAATTATTTAACTGCATTTTTTAGCTGCATTATTTTGTTGGAATTTTTATCTTGTATAACTTGCTACATAATACGTTTTTATATAATATGTGCTTATATATTTTTTTGTATGTATATCTAAGTTTATACTTGATATTGTACAAAAGAATATTTTTCCGCGTGTAAAGGTAAATGGGGTACTTTGGCCTTTAAGAAAATATAGAGGTAACAACAAGATTTATTTTAATTGACATCTTAAATTGTTTTACTTAATAGCTGATTAAGTATTTTTTAAGTATTTAAGCAAGTGACTTTGGGTATGACATTGTTCTGAAGAAATCCCAAGTTTGTGGCACGGGCGAAAGTGCTTAACCTGTATTTATTAAACTCCTGTTTGTCATTTTATTTGTTTGAAAGCCTGTTTTTTTATACAGAATATGTGCTTTTCTAGGAGTATGGAGCTTATGGTGTGAAACTACCAAAGAGACAATTTTGTTTATTTAGTTCATTGGTGGCTCTTTTCCAGCATTGTTTTGTTATTTTTTTGTAGTGGTTTAGATGATGACCTTTTAATTTATTGATAGAAGTAGTCTGGAGTATGTCTGTAAAGGATCGTCTCAAAATGTACACAAAATCACAAATTTGTGTAATGGAAATAAAAGTATATATTCTATGAAAATAATAATTTCAGTCCAGTAAGTCTCAACTCACGAACTAGCATGTTTGCTTAAATTAAGGTTCATTTTGCAAGAGCTTCTTAGTGTCACACATACTCACAACCATTGTATATATTAATTTTGTACTGACATAGCTACCGATGGTGAGGCACATATATAATGGGACTTGGGAAGAAAAGCTCCAGTGTGATAAATATACAGGATATTGTCATACTTTTATTAGCTCCAAAAGTACATCAAGAATTAATTGGGTGTAGACAGTTTTAACTGTAGCTAATTGTCATGAAGAACTTAGACATACTATTTTTCATTTATTGTATAAATTCTTAGTAATATCTGAATGAATTCAAGAAAAATGAATACATGATTAAAGAAAATGCAGAAACATTCTTTTCACATCAAGAAATGCATTATACGTAGCTGTGATTCAGTTTAAGCAAAAACAAAAGCATATATGATAAAGTAGTAGAATTCTTACAGCCAACAACCAGAGGTCAGAATTAAATCCTGTACTTTGTGTAGGACAGGTAAGGACCTTAACCTTTATGCCAAATCCCTTCCACTCCCTAAAGAATGACATTACAATATTTATAGATTCATGGGTAAGTACTAGGCTGTTTTTAAGCCTAATCGGTTAGCCTCAAGTGTGAAAATCAAACCCTGTACCTTGTGTCTATGATGTAAACACCTTGGCTGTTATGCCAATCGACAACCCCCCATATATTTTATGTAACTGCAGAACCCATATTAAGGAAGATATGCAGCTGCAACATTCTAAAATAAAAATAAATAATATAAAGCCATTGTTAAAAAAAATTCTCTTGATAGGTAATATCCTTTTGGCCTGAAGGAGGGAAGGAAAGAGAATTGTGCAATGTTGTCTGGGAACATGCCAAGTGTGAGAGGTTTGGTCTGTACACATTCTATTCATCACACGTTAGCAATTAATGCTAACAGTGTTGTATTAAAGTGAAATTTCACACACAGAGAGTGAAGCATGTGACAGTGAGATGCCATGCATATTATTTTAAACCCATGTCCATAATTAAAAAAAAAAAAAAAAATTCCCCCAAACCAAATTATAACTGACAGCTTTTATACCAGTACTAATGTTTTAGGCAGCATTAGTGCTTTTTGAAGCTGACAGGCACTTAAGCTCCATTGAAAGTGCCTGTTCTATCTTATCTGTCAGAATAGTGATTTAGGTTGCTTTGAACAATGGTGAATGCAATGTTTTTCTTTCGGCTTTTCCCGGTTAGGGGGTCGCCACAGTGGAACTCCAGTCTGCTAATGACTGGCAGTAGATTTTTACAATGCCGAGGTGCCAGCTCGATACCCAACCTTCAACGAAGGCACACCCATTCACACGTCTTTCGAATGCCACTCGACTGCGGGGAGGACATGCAAACTTCACACAGAAGGCACTCCAGCCGAGAATTGAACAGGATAACCTCTTGCTGAGAGGCGACAACGTTACCGCTGCACCACCGCGGCTTTATTTTCAGTTGAAGTGATACCAATGTTTTATTAACATAAGGCTGTTACCTTAAATACCAACATGACTATAGTAGGAGACATGATAGAGCACACACTGCTAAAAACAAGAACACAAAGCAGTATAAACTAATAAGTACAGTTTTTAGTTATGCCTGAAATGAACTATATACAGTGAATAATGATGAAACACCTGCAGCAAATCAAGGTGTTGTGTACTCCCTTTCCATAAAGGATTAAAAGCCTTTGCCATTTTCTTCTCCCCTCTATCTTTCTTTTACCAGGCAGATGTGTTTGATCTTTCTGCTTCCTCTACCCACATGTCTCTGAATAGACAGAATTAATTTCATGCAAGCTGTACACAGCATGTTCTTAGAAATGGTCTTTTGGTGTATGAGCATAAGGTTTTCAGTGTATAGTCTACTAATATATATTTGGAGATGTGTAGTATTAGTCTATGTTCCTAACTTGCTGCAAAGAAAAAAAAAAAGTAAAAATCCACTTAAAGAAACAGATGCTAATTAGATAGTCCTAAATAATCTGTTCATCACTGACTAACATTTACATGGCGAGGGAAAGGTATAATAGGAGTGATATGGGCTTAGCCAACAAAAGACTGAGCCTGCAACAAAATGCTTCTGGGAAGTGTCTCAGTAAGTGATCACTGAATGACAGCATGTTGACTTCTGCAAGTAACTTATTCAAATTGAGGGAGGGGTTGAGCTACAGGAAGACCAACCCTGTCATATAAAAGTGAGCACTAAAAATTATAGCTCATCCCAATAATTTATTTCTGAAAGTTGTGAGTGCTTAAACAGTGGGAGTTCAAGCTTGAGTAAGACTGACTTAAAGAAATATTAATTAATAGATAAGAACTGTATGCAAGGACACTTTTTTTATTCATTCTCTTGCCTCCTTCCAAGACCTGCTCCAATGACTGTACTACCAACTCCCAGTTGTCTTGTTTTTTATGGGGATACATCAGCTGGACATTAGAGCTCTTACAAAGCCCTTTAAAGCCCTACAGCTCATTCATTCCTGATCAAAAATCCTAATTGATCCTCTGGTCCACAGCAAGAGTCAGGTGGTAGGGAGCAGACCAGCTTGCTGGTCCGGGGATTTCCTACTCTTCACTTGGGAGCACCCCTCTTCCCCTTTTGCATCTGAGCACTGCCATTGTGGGGTACCAAAGGGAAGCATGCCACCACATGCAGAATCCCCTTTTGCTACCTGTACAAATGCATCATAACAACATGGTCTTGGCAGGCTTAAAATCCACTACGCAACACCTGATGCTCTCATTAGGGTCATCCTTTTGGCAAGCCAGAGTTGCTTTCCTCTCCCCAGGTTAGGAAAGCCAGCAATGGCTGCTGACTTCCATCCTCCCTGGCCACTTCCTCTAAGTGCCAGAGGCACTTATTTGAATTCTGGTCACCTGCCCCATAACCGGGACTTTATCCTTCGATGACACTTAACTGGCTATTTGCAAGGGCACTTTTGAAATCTGTGGGACCAGATTAGATAAAAGGTGTCGGAGCATAATGGATTGTCTAGTTCGTTCTTTACTTCTCTGATAAGATATTCTGTCTTGCTCTACTTTTAAAAAAGCACAATGAGAAGATAACTTTATATGATTTATTTGTATCACTGATTTATTTATGTATTTATTTGCTTTTGTTCATAGAGTCCTATGACTTACAAAGCAACTGAGCTGATAGGCCATTTTCTCTCTGCCTGTACCCACCTATAGGCCCCGCCTCTCTTCTCATGGAGGGCCAAGCCAGCCATAGTATGAGGGAGTTTATGAATGCCCATCCAGTGGTCCAGCTCCTTTTAAAAGTGGTCAGTGTCATCCTGCTTAACCTGAAGAGGGAACTTGTTCTAGAGAAGGGATAGGTATTGCATGATGAATCTATCCCTCATCCTTGTTTTATTTGTTGGAGTAGATTTAGATATCTGGCCCTACTGCAAGCTAGACTGCTTGATTTACTGAGCAGTAAGAGTTCTTGGAACACAATATTCCTTATAACCCTAAGCAAGGTACAAATACCCACTAAGGAGTCTGTATGAAAGTAAGTACAGGAACAAAGCCTCCATTCTTTCTTGGTAGTTATAGTCTTTTAAGACCTTGAACCTTTTAGTTAAACATCTGAAGTCTTTCCAGTTGCTTGATATGTTTATTAAGGTACATCCCAACAGTGGGAATTATAGTCAGTGATAGGTCTAATCAGTGTGTAGTATAAGGAAGTGATGACTTATTTTGATCTGGAAGAAATACTTTTTCAATGTGATATTCAAACTTAAGGGAGCTATGCCTGGTTCTCTCATAAAATTTTCCTTTTAAAGTGGTGCATTACCTATGCTATAAACAGGAGATAAAGGTGTTTACTGAATGCTACAATGTTGCACATTTTGGCATTGAACTTGAGCCCACTTTTACTACAACAGTCACTGACAAGAGCAGCCTCCTGAGGGAGTGCATATATGTAATAGGGGAACTTTATGACTCTTAGCTTACAGATATACGTGAGCTTTGTTAACCAGAGATCTTCATTTGTTAAGTGGATGTTGGAGAAATAGATGCTGAGCAGCAGAGATCCCAGAACAGATTCCTGTGGAACTCCACTGGTCACTTCATGCTTTCAGTGGATGCTGTCCCCACCCTCACTGTAGCTATCCACCTAACCACATGCAGGTCATTTTCATGTTCCTTCAGTTTATTATATTCATGTGGTATGATACTGAACGCCTTTGCAGGGTCAGGGTACGCTGTATAGACAGCTTGTTCACTACTGTCTGAGTAACCCTCTTAAAGAAGTTCACAGACTTCATTCTACAAGATCTACTCTTGACAAAACAAAATTGCTGGTGGTAGAGGCCAATATTTTTTTTATATCTTGGCTAATTGGATCAGTTGTGTGTTACTGGCTTTGCACATAAGATTTGTTAGGCTGATGGGTTTGTAATTCCTAGGGTGTGAATTGTGGCCATTTTTGAGGAGTGACATCACAACAGTTGTGCACAACTCCCATAGAATAAAGCCAGTTGATCGGCTCAGGTTGAAGAGTTTGAGGAGGGGGACTACCAATACTTCCCTAGTGCTGTTAATTAGGCAGGCAGCAGAAATACCAGTCAGGCCCCATGGAGGAAGTATTCGTCATTTTGAAGAATACCATCAGTACATGCTCTTTCATAAGAATTTGTGGCTTGATTCCACCAGCGGTAACCGAGTTTGGCATAGATGTCTCAGAGGTGAAGTTGGCACTAAATTTATTTTCTAGTATGTTGGCAATATTAAGTGTATAAGAGTGGTTAGTACCATTGTGAATACACTTAGAGCAATTTTAAGTGTTATGTTTATATTGTCTGACATAAACTAAAGACGAATTTGCAGCAGTCCTTGGCTTCATGCCTAGTCTGAGTTCATGGGAGGCTTTCATTTTTATTGTGTACTTTAGTTTCTTATCTGTTTGATGCTGTCCTTAAATTTGGGAGTCATTTATTCTGCTATCCGGTCTTAGGAGTTTCTTTTTATTATATAATTCAGTAATGCTTTAGGACCACCATGCTGCTTTACTTATAAACCTTATCCTTTGCTGGGATTTGGTTGGGACTACCAATTTAATACATTTGTCCAGGTGCGAGTAGAACTTCTCTGCATAACTCTATGCATTACCAACATTATGGGTGATACTTCTGTATTCAAATTTAGAAACTTCATCATAGAATTGTAGGAGGTTTGTATATTTATAATCCCTGAATTTTGTGATATTTGTTTGGAGGGTTTGATAGAGAAGCTTACTAGTCTGTGGTCTGACTTGATTAATGAGGGGAATACCTCAGGAATGGTACATACAGATGCCAACTTTTTTTTTTTTTTGACTAGGTCATGTATATTCTGTTCCCTAGTAAGTTCATTAGCAATGTGGTTCAGAGTCCCTGTTCACAAAATCTAAGAAACTTTGTGCATATTCCGTTGCTGGTGTTGTAGATCACCCAGTTAGTCACTGTGTAGTTAAAATCACCCCGGTTAACATCATTACCTCCTTTTCAGCTGAGGCCAAGGGAGGAATCTTTTAAACACTATTAGTAAAAAAGAATTGGCATGTAACAAGCTATTAAGACTGACAAAACTGGAAGTCACTTCAACAGAAAAGTCCGTTAACTCAGGGTTACTTTATTCGGGTCTATATTACGCCATTGAAACACCGTAACAGTGAATACCACATCATCAAGTATTCAGTGAAATTCACTTCTGCAATTCGCTGAATACTTAAAGGGCAAAGGCATAGTTGGCTGTCACTCTCCTATTTTGGACACAGTAGAAGAGTCTTCATGGGTTCTGTTCAAGCAGCTTTATTTTATACAAACCCATCTCAATAGAAGTTTACTGACTTTAACTTAAGTAACTTTTATATACAAACTAACTGCTGTAATCATGCATGCTTACTCTCTGGCTGCACTCTCAAAATGGCACTAGGAATGGCACGTGCTTAACATTTATATGTGCACGCTCAGTCTTTGATGTGCTTCTTAAAGATACAGCACATAACATGTGCTCCCTGATCTACATCCTTCTCCTTGAAAAAACAAAACATTCACTGTTATGAATCTTTTCACATCTGGATATCGCAGACAATTATCTCATGTAGTTATACAAAATATGATACATATATACACAGTTAAGTCCATGTTGCTGCATATTTCATACTGGGCTTAGATACTCATCCATAATCTGTGACATAAAACTGGGAATTAGTCTTAACTATTGAAGCTGTCTCTGAAAAATGTTTGATCTTTGATTTATTTGGCACATCTTCTGTAATGGAATCAGAGGTAGGAACACACTCTGGGATGGAAACTACCTTTGGTTCACTCTGAGATTTAGAGTCTAAGTCGCTATAACAATGTTGTGATAATGATTCTGGTACAGGTGACAGATGTTTATGGTTTCGCCTGTACTGCATACCTTCCGAGTCTATAAGGTAGGATCTTGGTTTGGGACATTTGCCAATAACTTGATCTATGCAGTCAAAACCTTTTTCTGCTTGAATTCTGACCATTTCTCCTTCCCTTAGTGGAGAAAGAAGTTTGCTCAACTTGTCATATGATGACTTCTGTGTAGAACTCTTCTTAAATAATTGAGCCTTGATGAGCTTATTATTCTTGGCTTTAGTAGATTGGTAGTAATAGGTAACACAGTTCTTGTTTGCCTGGAAAGAAGCCATTGAGCAGGAGATCTGAGAAAATCGTCATACCCCCCCACCCCCCACCCCCCCGGCAGTAACCTACCCATAATTGAAAATCTTCTCTCCTGGGCATCATCTAATTTTTAACCAGAAAACAATTATCCTAGGTGACTTCAACATGGACTGGTACTACTGCAACGCCAACAACCCCTCCAACTTCCTAACCCTCTTAAATTTCACCCAAACACCATATCCTGTCCTACCAGGTTAGATAAACACTCAAAAAAGCAGTCCACTCTAGTCTGGATACTGACTAACAAATCCAACCTAGGTTACTTAGTAGGCTGCCTTCCAGACTCCCTCAGTGATCACTCACCTACCTTCCTGTACAGAAAATGAGTTCAGACACAAACCAACACAATATATCAATTTGACACAAGAAAACTTTCTCCCCATCCACTTTCTACCTTCTACTTCAGCAATGTAACTGGTCCCCACTTAGAAACCTCCCACTTGATCAAGCTGTTCTATACTTAAACAGTACCATTCTTAAAATACTAAATCTAGCACCCGCAAGACAAATAAGAGAAAAAAGCTAGGCACATACCATGACTAACAAAAGATACCATAGCACTGCTGAAACAAAGAGACAGGGCATGGTCCACTTACCACACCACCAAAAATAAAACAAATCTCATGACATATCAACAGCTCTGAAACCAGGCTAAGATGCAGATAAAATCAGACAAATAAAACTACTTCCTATCTTGTCAACAAACCCACCAAAACAACCCAAAAAAATGTTGGCAAAACATTAACAATCTTCTCAACCCAGGCTATACCCCAAACCCCCCCCCCCACCAGCCACCTGCACAGTAACAGACCCAATGGCTACACAATTTAATACCCACTTTATTAACTCAATCACATCACTTCTTGGTAATCAAACTAATCAACTTCTCACTGTACCCCAACCCCCTCCTGTTTTACCCCAATCCAAACTAGCTACATAAAATCACTCCTTTCCAAGCTCAGACCTTGCTGTCTAGCTGCAGACCAACTACCAAATTAATTCCTTAAAATTGCTGCCCCCTCTATAGCCTATCCCATATCAGTCTTGATCAACCGCTCAGTTTGTGAACAATATGTCCCCTACCTATGGAAAATATCTCACATCATTCTCCTACACAAAGGTGGCCCCTCTAAAAAATCTTACAATCCCATAGCCATCCTCTCCACTCTAGCTAAAATCGTATAAAAATGCATTCACTCCCAATTCCTCACCCACCTCCTCAAGCACAACTTTCTCTCCCCCAATCAACATGGCTTTAAGCCAAAACATAGTACGAGCACTGCCCTACTGTCTTTTACAAACACCATCCAAGTTCTCATAAATGAAGGCCAAATTGTCTCCTCCATATTCCTTGACATGTCAAAAGCCTTTGACACTGTTTCCCACCAAATCCTACTAAACAATCATCCCATGGCCTCAACACATCTGCCCTGTCCTGGTTCTATAGTTATGTCACCGTCAGCAAACCACCAAATGGGAAAACACTCTAACCTCCCTTCTTCCCATCACTGTAGGAGTATCACAAGGATCCACACTTGGCCCCCTACTCTTTGCAATTTTTACTAGCAACCTCAGCTCTGCAACCCAACTAGCCTCCATAGTCCAGTATGCCAATGACTCCACACTTATCTGCTGAGCCCCCCCCCCCCCCAGGATCTACAAACAAAAATGCCGGATATAGAAAATTATCTCTCTAACCATCAACTCATACTAAACCCTAACAAAACCAAGTTAATTGTTTTCAATTATAACAAACCCAAAACATGTCAGTCCCCACTTTCTATCCTTTCTACAAACAGAACTAAAATAGAACCCACTAACCAAACCAAACTTCTAGGTGTCACAATTGATGAAACCCTAAGGTTCAATAGCCACATCTCCCTCACCATCAAAAAAAATCCACTCCAAACTAGGCACCCAATATAGAATCAAACCTTACCTTACAGAAAGTGCAAGACTAGCCATTCCCCATACACAACTACTTTCCACCCTCCTATACAGCTCCCAAGCATTTACAAACATACATAAATCAGACCTAAACATGCTAGAATCCTGCTTCAGCAAAATTGCCACACATACAGAACCCACCACTGCTCAGTACTCACAATTCACATGGTTAAAAGTCACAAACCTTCTAACATTAAACCAACTATCCATAGCCCACAAAATAATTCACCAACCAAACAACTGCCTGGCACTCACTAACCTAATCCAACCCAAAACAAATCCCAGATCACTTAGATCCTCTAACAAACTAATGTTAAAGATTAATCAACCCCACAACACACAGAGCACCGCCCCCTACTCATAAAATTGCCAAAATCTGAAACACTCTTCCTCAACCTATAGCTAAAAACCCTAGCATTCATGAGTTCAAACACCTCCTTAAGGAAAATCTAGCAAAGCACTGGCTGTGTTCCTGCCATACTCCTGGTTAGTCCACCCACTACTTCCTCCCTAAACTATCTCATACCCACTGCTACAATTTATTATCTGCTGAAGGCTAACTTGATCCAACACTCTCTTTCAATTAGAAATGTACATACAAATACTACTTGGTCTGACAACTGTTTTGGAGACTGCATTTCCTTATCCTGACAAACTGTATCACACAGTTTTTTACTATTAATTCAGGCGGTAATTCATCTCAAACTGTACTAATTTTGTTAATTAGTGTTATCAGTCTAGATTACTATACTGGATGTACAATTTGCTTGTTCAGTATTGTTAATTTGTTACTGCTGTATGTATGGAGCTTTTCTCCCCAGGTCTCTACTGAAAATGGGCCTCGTGCCCAGTCAGACATTACCCAGTAAACAAATGAAATAAATAAGTAAATGTAGTACATTCCTAAGGTTAACCAGATAAAAAAAAAATGTCTGAATTCTCATGTCTTGACCTTTCAAGTAGTTGTTTCACACTCTGCACAGCATGCTCAGCTAGGCCATTCGACTGAGGATACTCAGGGCTGCTGATATGTAGAAAGTCCCATTCCCTTGCAAATTTCTGAAACAACTGGCTAGTAAATTGAGAGCCATTGTCAGAAATAACTTTGTGCAGACTACCGTGACTGAGAAATGACATTTTAGCTTAGTAATAAGAGTAGTAGATGTGAGATTAGGTAGTAGATAAATCTCAAACCAATTTGAATAAGAGTCTACCAATAGCAGGTAGTGTTGATTGTTCCACTCGAAGATATCAGTGGCTACTGCCGACCAAAGTAGTTCAGGAACTGGATGTAGCTGAAGCAGTTCTGTTTGCAAGTGCGATCTAGTACTATTGCATACTGAACAAGAAGAAAGTACTTTATCAATGTCTTTTAGTAAGGAAGGCCAAAATACTAATTCTGTCACTCACCTCTTAGTGGATGTGGAACTTGGGTGACCACAATGCAAAATCTTTATGTACTTATGTTGTAAGGTAGCAGGAACAACAATTTTAGGACCTTTGAAAATAATGCCATCTTCCATCAATATTTCAGTTCTGTAGGGGAAAATAGGTCTGCATTTCTGCTGGTACACTAGATTGCTTTGATGGCCATCCAAGATTAAAGTAGTGATTTAACTTTTGCAAAATTCTACTTTGTGTGATCTCTCAACTGATTAAGCCTTGTGGTAGAAAAAATACGCACTGCTATCACATCAAAGTCAAAATTCTCTGCAACAAGCTGTTCCATTGTATTCCTAGGTGATTTGGATAAGGTATCAGCCAGATAGAGTAGTTTACCTTTCGTATAGACCATTTTGAAGTTGTACTTTTGCAATTCGAGCATCATTCTTTGTAATCTACCTGGAGCTGAATGCACAGGCTTCTTTAGAATAGTAAATGGAGGTTGGTGGTCAGTTTCAGTCTGAATAGCTCAGCCATAAATATAATCATGAAACGTGGAACATGCAAATACTATTGCCAAAAGTTCTTTCTCAATTTAAACATACTGCATCTCACTTTGGGTAAGTGTTCTAGATGCATAGGCTGCTGGTCTGCCCTCTTGAAGTATAATCTGCACCTAGATCAACCTTTGAAGCATCACAGGAAAGAGTAACTGGTTTCTTCACATCATAGTATCTTAATGTAGGTGGGGGTGGCAGTTTTCTGCTTGAGGTCATCAAAAGCCTTCTGGTGCTGTTCTAACCATGACCATGCAACATTTTTGTGCTTTATCACTCTTAAAGGTGCTGTCAACTCACTGAAGTCTGGTATAAACTTGCCTAAATAGTTGACCATGCCTAAGAAATATTGTAGAGCTTGAATATTCTCTAGTGCTGACATCTTTGGAATAGCTGCTTGCTTGGTCGTGTGTGGTCATAAGCCAGTACTGGTAAATAAGTGACCCACATAGGTAACTTCTGGGAATCTGAATTTGCAATTCAGAAGATTGAGCTTCAAGTTCACTTCACGTTTGTCTGTCTAGAACTTTCTTTAGGTTTCTGTCATGCTCTGCTTCACCATTGCCTCCAACCAATAAATCATTTACTATTATGGCACAAGGATAACCTGAAAAAATTTGCTCCACTGCACGCTGAAAGACTTCACTTGCAGAATTTATTCCAAATAGCATCCTTAGAAATCTGTATCTGCCAAATGGAGTACTAAAAGTAGTTAATAATGAGGATTTGTGATCAAGCATCACTTGCCAAAATGAAGTTTGCATCCAAGACAAAAAAAAAAAAAACAGTGGCATTTGGTATTACGGCTGCAACCTCTTCGACTGTGCGCATTGGATGATATGGTCTTTTCAATGCTTTATTCAAGTCTCTTGGGGACAGTGCATATTCTGATTTTGTCTGAGCCTTTTTTGTGACCTGCTACCATAGATGACACCTATTAAGTTGGTTCTGTAACTGGACAAATTACACCTTGCTGCACCATTTTATCCAACTGAGCCTTAACTTTGTCCTGCATAGATATTGAAACTCTTCTTGCTGGTCTGACTACTGGAGTGACCTCTGGATCTAACTTCATGGAATACACACACTACTGGAAGTTTGCCCAACTTGTCATCAAAAACATCAGCATATTCTGAGAAAATGGCTTCAGAAAAATTATTAATAGGAGATGCAATTATGTGATGAACTTCTTTGGTAAAAGAAAGCAGATTCATTTTCAAATTGTCTTTGAGACCCAATAAAGACTGTACTGGTCTTCTGACTACATAGAATAACAAGTTGTAACAGTTCTTGGCCAAATAACCTGAAAGCATCACTGAGCCTTCAGTTGGAATCTCTTCACCTCCATAAGCAACAAGTTTTGCACTACTGACCACATGAAGTTGCTCATTAGTTCTCACTCTAGCAAATGTGTCTGCTGATATAACATTACACTTTGAACCAGTGTCTGCTTTAAGCTCTGGATTTGCCATTGATCCAGATAGTACAGAACACTTTGCATTTCGCCAATAAATTCACTGTATCAACTTTCACCAATTACTGATACACCATCGACATAGAAAGCTGACTGCTACGTCTCTACTTGATCTTCCTGCTTTTTTTGTGTGACCTTTCTTTGCAACTGCATGAGGTTTACCTGATTTGCAAACTTTTGGGAAGTGGTTCCATTTTTTACGCTTGTGACATTGCTGACAAAATTCTAAGCATTTTTCTCTTTTAGACTCATGACTTGCACCACAATTGTGACAGTTAATAAAGCTGGACTTGGGATTTTGCTGATTCATGCTTGTACTGTACTGAGCAGACTCCTTTAACTGAATTGGTCTTAGAACTTGCTGGAAAACTACGCGGTTTCCTTGATGAGCCAGCAGGGGTTGTGACTGCCATGTGCTTGGTAGGCATATTTCTGTTTGCCACATGCTGTATACTGTCTACATTTGCTCTACAGCCTGCTGAACCCATGTGCTTGTCACTTACAAGCATACTTGTTTGTTTTTCTGTCACTTCATGGATTTGGCAAATTTCTATGGCTTTACTCAATGTTCAATCATTGTCAGGAAGCAAGATCTTTCTCACATCAGCACTATTAATACCACATACGAGCCTGTTCTTTATTAACTCATCTTTTAAGTCACCAAACCAACACATTTTAGTCTTGTTTCTCAGATCAGTTATATAAGCTGCAGAAGTTTCGCCTGGTTTCTGATCTCTCATGTAAAACAAATGCCTCTGTAGTGTAATATTTGTCTGGTGGTTACACATTTCTCTGAACTTGCACTTCAAACACTCAGGGTCTTCCCTTGACTCAGCCTGTACAACAATACAATGGTTTTCACCTTCTCCTTCATATACTGCTGGTGCATACACAAATGAATACTGTCTTTCTATGGCCTCTGACCCAGCTAAGTTTAGCAAAATGAATGCCTTGGTTCATGCATCTTTATATGAATAAGCTGCTTGTATAAAAATATCGTACTCTTGCTCAAATATTCCCCAATTCTCTGCAATATTCTGATCAAACACAAGAGGTAAGGGCTTTCAAAATCTGCCTGCCATATTAACACATACCAGTTAAGGGTTTTGCAAATAAGCATGAATACATACACATATGCCAGACATTTATGCCAGTACTTATAACTTTGCTCAATAGGACAACCAGCCTCTGTATAGCTGAACTTTGCAAAATAGGTTTCTAGGGCACTGTAATACTCTTGAAATTACTGTATTGCACAAAATCACCTCATCAGTATAAGAAACATATCAAATAACTGCATGATACAAATGAACTGGGCTGGAGAAGCTCAGTCAGTAACATTTGGTAGTAATGGCACCCTGCAAGTAAACTGTACACAGCACACTGAAATTTCCCCAAAATGGTGGTACCTTTCCAGGCAATTCTCTACAGTGCAAAGAACACTCTGTAATGGTGACACTTTGAGAATAGACACACTCAGCACAAGAAACTTTTCAAAATGGCTATACTTCGACTGCACTTCATGAAATAGTTGCACTTTGCACACAAATAACTCTTTGAAGTACATGTACAGTAATAAGCACACATTGTAAGCACTTTTACACACTTTCAGATACTTCAAATAACTTTAGTTATGCCTTTGATGCAATACAAAGCCATAGTTATGCCAAAACACAGCATTTTGTCAAAAAACATGCAGTCACCTTGCTTAGTTTACACTTAATGTGCCTATTTTTTGCCCTTATATTCATTTTGCTCGTTTAATGTCTTTTCATGCCCATTGTACTTTTCTTGTGCTCATTTTACTCTAAACATGCCCGTTTTGCCTTAAGCATACTTGTCTTGCTTTTAAACATGCTCGTTTTACTTTTCTGTTGTTTCATCAAACACCTTTACTTTAAACATTTCCATTAGTTAATAAACCTTTTATGCCTCCAGCTTGTTTAATAATGCATTTTGTGCCATTGTAATGCCCCGTTTTGTCCCTTTTATGAAATAAGTAGTTTATATTTTCATTACCTTTGCTTCTTTTCTGGCTCTCTTTTATGCTCGTTTCTCTTAGTTTACCTTCATTGTCATCTCTGCACCTCATGGCTCTGATTCTTATTCTCTGCAATCCTGATTCTGACACCATGTCAGTCTCCTACTTTGGACACAATAGAAGAGTCTTTGTGGGTTCTGTTCAAGCAGCTTTATTTTATACAAACACATCATGATAGAAATTTACTTAACTTATATACAAACTAACTATTGTAATCACACATAATTACTCTGGGTGCACTCTCAAAATGGCACTGGGAATGGCACATGCTTAACATTTATATGTGCACACTCAGTCTTTGACGTGCTTCTTAAAGATACATCACATAGCACATGCTCCCTGATCTACATTTGTCAACTACACAATTTTGCCCTTTTCTCCACTGTAGTGTGATCTTGGAGATGGGTGGATTTGGTTTAGGTAGATTTGGTTCCATTGGGTTGCAAGGCAAGTATTTGCCCTTAAAGTATTCAGTGAATTGCAGAAGTGACATTTGCTGAATATTTGTTGATTATGTGGTGTTCGCTGTTATGGTGTTTCAAAAGTGCAATATAGACCCCTTTATTCAGTGACTTGTCTTGAGGTGGAAAATGTACGCCCCCCCCCCAAAAAAAAAACACTAGCACTGCAGCTTTTACTATGTCTTCCCTTGCAAAGGGTAATTCTAAACAAAAATCACATTTTGCTTTACTGCATCTGCTATCATTACAGGTCTCTTTAGTGCTCAATTTTATTTAAGTTTCTCTTTCTGTACATTGGTATGAGCAAATACCACCCTCTTACTTTTTTTTTTACTTCTCTGTGCTGTCCTATCACTGCCCAGGGTATCTCAGTACAACTATAATCCATTTTACATTTTTCTTGGTTTACAAATTCCTATTGCTGAGAGTTTGCTTTTATTTAAATTCTCTGTTTGACACTATCAAAAATAGGCCCAGAGCTCTGGATTTTCCTGCTTAGCTCACCTGTACTTCTCATTTTTTTTGTTCTGAAGATCCTCATGTGGGCGTCCTACTTTTATTTTTGTCTCAACTTCTGTGCTAATGTTACTTGTAGTTTTCTATGCTGACTTCTGCCTTGAACTGATTTCTTACTTCAGGGTCCACTATTAGTTCACTTTCAGTTCCTATACTAGTATCTTTTACTGCTTTGGGGTTCTTTAGTTCTGTCTTAGAGTCATGCTTCTTGTAACTGATAGAGTCCTTTACTGTATACCTACAACCAAATTCTAGTCATTTATGTAGCTTTTTGTCATCTCCCTCTGCTTGATTTCTGTATGGCTCTAAGAGGAGTGTAAAATGTACTGGCTTAGATAATACTACATTGGCACATAAAAAGAAAAGGCCCAGATCTATTCTTAAAAAGCCTAAAAATATGTATAGTAGTACTTTGGGTGATGAGTCTTCAGCCACAGACATAGAATGTCACAAAAAATAACCACTGGAGTACGAAGAATTAAAACAGGTGTAAAATAAACGTTAAGCTCTTTAATTAAATATGCTTTTCATTCATTTGCTATAGCCAAACTTCATTAGACAGAAAACTAGAGAACTGACACATCTTAAATAGTATAAATTAACCATGCGATAGAAATGAATTAAAATGTCAAACACTCCATATATAGCTATACTAAAAAAATAACTTAAACATGTTTACCATAATTAGAATAACTTATAAAATTAAAACTACATAATTAAAAACAAAACCAAAGTGTGTTCTATATGCAGACACCCAATAAATACTATACTAACAAAGGTAAATTAATTGCTCTAACGGGTCACACTCCTCAATTTCTTTCACGTGTTTTGAAATGGAGGAGTCTGACCCGTTAGATCAATGAATTTACCTTTGTTGGTATAGTATTTATTGGGTGTCTGCATATAGAACACACTTTGGTTTTGTTTTTAATTATGTAGTTTTAATTTTATAAGTTATACTAATTATGATAAACATGTTAAAGTTATTTTTTTAGTATAGCCATATATGGAGTGTTTGATTTTTTTAATAAATTTCTATCACATGGTTAATTTATACTATTTAAGCTGTGTCAGTTCTCTTGTTTTCTGTCTGATGAAGTTTGGCTACAGCACCTGAATAAAAAGCGTATTTAATTAAAAAGCTTAATGTTTATTTTACACCTGTTTTAATTCTTCGTACTCCAGTGGTTATTTTTTGTGTTTTCTGTTAGTTTGATTTTGTTGCTTGTGGCTTTTTACAGACATAGAATGTACTAATCATCTGGGGTCACCTGCTCCCAAAAAAGTCATGTAGTGTTGACCACCCTTTAGGGGTGGCCAAAAGCATAGATAAAACAGACAGTGTGGAAACTTTGCTCCAGGTATTGATAAATCATTGAGTAGCAACTATAATATTCATAATATTTCTTCTGTTCAATTAACAGAGGTGGAACAACAACTTTTGAATAAAGGTCTAAATTATGTCCCTGTTTTTTTTTTGATGAAGATGTTATTGCTAATGATGTTGTGGCATTCTGTCATTTGCTTAATCTCAGACTATATTTTGGTAATCAGGATCAGTCTCAAAGATCTACTGACATTAGATTTCTTAAGTCTACTTTTGTACCCCCCCCATGAATAAATACATTTCTATTTTTCAAAATTCAGTGCTTAAAGATCTATATTTTAGGATGAGCCATTCTAAAATATTGAATCACAATGTGTCAGCTAGTGAACAACAGGCATTGAATAAATTGAAAAATAATAAGAATATAGTGATTCTGCCAGCTGATAAGGGTGGAATGGTGGATGTAATGAATATGAATTCATATTTATCTGAGGCACATAGACAATTAATGGATGCCAGATATTATATGCATATGCCACTTGACCCAAACGCATAGATTAAAAAATATATATATATTTCTTCAACAGGCTCTGGGAGAAGGAATTATTATGGAATCAGTAGCACAACAGCTAACAGTTATGGATCCACAAAGGCAGTATCTATATCTATTGCTGAAAATCCACAAAAATTTGGAGAAGCCACTGGGGAGGCTGATTGTGTCTGGTATTGGTTCCCTTACGGAACCGGAACCTCTTTCGGTATTTCTAACACAATATTTACAACCTTTATTGAAATTAGTAAGATCTAGGATTCAGGACATGACTTAGTTTCTCAAAATAATATCAGATATGCAGTGAGATCCTGGTTGGCTGTTGTGCACATTAGATGTCACATCTTTGTACATGAACATTCTGCATTGAGCAGGTCTTCAAGCACTGCGATATTGGTTGGATAGGGCTGACATATACCCTCCTAGACTTAATACTCTATTGATATGAACATGTTTTGACCAAAAATGTGTTTTATTTTCAGGAAGAATGCTATTGGCAGGTATAAGGTACTGCTATGGGGGCTTCGTTTGCACCCATATATGCTGATTTATTTATGGGGTTCCTGAAAGAACATTTGATTTATGACAGTCATCACAATATTTTTATGGGGAAATTGGACATTTGGAGACATTACCTCGACGACTGTTGGATGGTATGGAGAGTGGATAAAAGTTATTTGTTGGAATTTATTCAGTGTCTCAATGAAAATAAATAGGGCATATAGTTCACATTGAATTGTGATTCCAAGCAAATTAACTTTTTAGATGTTACAGTTGTTAGGAATGCTGATGATACTCTAGCTCACATGTATTTCAGAAATACCCCAAATATAACAATTTATTGTTTGCTACTAGCCTGCATGCACAACATATAATCAAAAACATACCTAGGTCTCAATTCATGCATATTAAACACATTTGTTCTACCAGGGACAGCTATGAGACCTATCAGCAGGATTTAATTTGTAGGTTTCAAGAAAGGGGCTATGGATATGGCAATATTATATCTGCCAGTAACTGGGTTTCTAAACATGACAGATCAGATTTGTTGGAATATAGAATAAAAAGCAATCAGAATAACAATTCTATTAGATCTGTCACTACATATGGATGTAATGTTATCTGGGATATTATTGTCTGCAACTGCAACATTTTATTAATGAATAATAAACTTAGTGAGGTCTTTACTCCTAGGTGACAGTTTTCCTATTGGAGGGGGTGGACTTTGGGGTCCTAGTTTAGTCACTACAAATATCATGGGGGCGTGCATTCTTCAAATCAACAATTGACACTTATTGGGGATAGATTGTTGGGTTCATTTTCTTGTGGTCATTGTTCTTCTTATAAATTCATGCTTAAATCAAAACAGTTTTCTAGTAGAAACACCAGTAAGGTTTATGATATAATTTTTTTTGCCAATTGTAGTATGGACTGGCTGATATATATAGCAACTTGCTTTTGCTCAGCCTTTTATGTTGGGCAAATATCCCACCCACTACGTAAATGAATGTGTGAACATTTTAGTGATATTCAAAATAAGAGATTATCTAGTGCTCTATATAAACATACTATGGTGCACAGCTCAGCAATATTTAATTTTGTGGTGAAAGATAAAATCCAGGGAGATAGGATAAATGCATTAGGATGGCATGCTCTATTAAAAAAGTAGTTGGATTATAAAGTTAGGTGGGTTATTCCCCCTGGTCTTAATGACCATTTATGAGTAGTAACAAGCTTGTTTGTGCAGTGACTAATTGTTAATTATGTTCAATTAACTTAATGTGTATATATATATATATATATATATATATATATATATATATATATATGTGTGTGTGTGCTTTTTTTGCACAGTTTGAGTTATCAGTGAGGAAGGTAGTTATGCCGAAACCGGTCTGATTTTGGTGTTGCCACAATAAACCAAGTTATTTCCACTCTTTTTTGGTGCTGGCCTTGTTTTTCTGAAGTTCTGTATGAGAGTCAATGTCTTGCCCCCATTCCATTCCTGAAATGAATGGGTATATCAAGCTGCTGCTCTACCTGTTGAGTATATCAGCCCACTGTACTATATCTACATAGGCATACAACAAATTGTTTGAAGTACTTGATAAGACTATCCGTCAGATTATGTACATTTTGATAAAGTTGAACTTCAAAAACTATTGAACAGTTGACTGTTGATACTAAAAAAAAAAAAAAAAACTTGATGAATCTATCATAAAGGAGCTGTTTTTCATAGATTTGTGAATGAATACAAGGAGACCTTTAAAACAGTTAATCAGCATGCCAACATAATTGGAGAACATAAGGTCAAGAAGTTAAAAGGAAGGGGACTTCCAAGATGGCCGCACACCGAGTAACAGCTTAACTTCAGCTCTCCCAGTGTAAAAAAAAAAAAAGAGTGAGAGAAACAGTGCATTTGTCTTTTTTGGTAAATTTCAGTTACTGCATGGGGAGTGCACTGCATAGATGCCAGCAAAAAGAAATTCAAACAACTTGAAAGAACATCAGTCACAAAAGGTGAGGCGAAAACACTGACTGGGAAGAATCCTGTAGCTGTTCAACAGAAATCTGTTCAAGCTCCAGCTTAGGTGCAAGACATGACTTCCATTAATCTAGAGGAAAAAATAAGTTAAATGTGCTTAGAGCTGATCAAAATAAATGACACACTGAAAGAGCATATCATCTCAACAAAAGGCTGGAAAAAATGGAAGAAGCTTTAAAACGATATTTAGACAAGCTGACAAAACTGCAAAAAGCAGAGGTTGAAATGAAGAAATGGCTGACTGAGTATGAGATTGCTCAAGAAGAGAAGTTTGAAAAAATGTTAGAAGTGGAGGACAGAACCACACAAATAAGCAACTGGACTTGTATTCTACAACAGGAGTTGTTAATTGAAAGGGCATATCATATTTGTGCTCCAAACCTGGCCACAGGAAAGCAGCCGAGACCATGAATAGTAAATATGAAATCTTATCAATAGAAAGAGTTGATTGTGGCAAAAGGATAAAGTACTAAAAGTTGAAGACAGTAGAGTGTTTGTGGAAAACTGATTAGTCAGTGTACACTAGGCAGAAGATGAGTACACTTCAAACAGAATCCACAGGTACCACCAAGGATTGAATACCAGCAGTTTTCTTTGAAAACACAGCTTTAATGAAAATGAACAAAAAACACATACACTTCAGGCATTAACATCTCCTATCTACTACGATTTCATTTGCAAGTTACTTCATTAGATGTGGACAGACTTGTGAACCATTCCTTTTATACTCCCTCTGCTTGGTGAATTAAGTTAATTACCCAATAAAATAAGAATGTTAATTAGCAATTAATACAGAATGCAATAAATATAAAGTGACTGTGTGCATATACAACCTTCTCTGAATGAAAAGTACATATACCACCATTAAAAACCATGCTACCTAAATACTTCTGTCTAAAAAGTAATGTTTTGTATTAAATCCTTCTTAAATTAATATAAAATCATGTACTTTTAAACTTTTAAGACTTATTTAAAAGAATTGGATGTAAAATATAGAAAATGGTCTTAAAGCTCCCTTTAGTGTCCATTCTGTTAATAACACTCTGAACATAAAATTGCATTGTGAATTGGCATCAACATCTGTATACAAATAAATATAATCGTACTAAAATGATGTTTAAAACAATTTCCATCATAAAATTTCTAATGTTTTTGTATGAATACACATATAAATACATAATATAAAAGTGGTCTATTTTATGTGCACGAAAACTGAATCATGTGAACATGTATTGGGCAACACATAAAGAGCGAATATTCAAAATATCGAAGGTATGAATGAAAACCACCGTAGGGAATTTTTCCCTTTGCTTCAATGGAGTGCGATCTTGGAGTTGGGATATTTAAGTAGGGGGGTCCCCCTGGATACAACAGTTAGTGACTGTATTTATTTGTTGGTTTTGTTGTGTTTGGAATTCGATGTTTTGGGCTTTCACCCATTACATGTCGCTTAGTACGTGTTCGCATGATTCAGTTTTTGTGCATATAATATAAACCCATATAAAAGTTATTATAAAAGTTAAAAAGCCATGTACATGTTGCAAAAATCAAACCAAACATTTTATTTTGTTTCAAGTCATTATTACAATTTCACTGCCCTTAATTTAAGCACAGGGGCAATTGTAATATGGTCATTGAGTCCAAGAAATGTGTTTGCTTGGAGGGTGATCTGCCACCATAACTCTTCATAGTATATGGTTTCTTCCCATACACCACCCCTTCCATCCATTTATACCCGCTGAATAACAAAAAACTTGTAATAAGCTTCACTGCATTTTTGTTTATGCTTAAATAGGGCATTAGTATCTTTGTGAATCTGGATCTCATACATATGTTCCTATATTCTTTTTCAAAGTTTACGTTCTATCTTGCCAATATAAAATGCTTGGCAAACCTGCCATATATCTAAATAGACCAAGCCACTGGAATAACAGTTACTATATTCCTTACTCATAATAGTTATATTCTTACTTTCCAAAAATATACTTTCCTTATTTATTATATGGCTACAGTGGGAGCAGTGGTCATACTTAAAAGTTCATTTCCTTTTCTTTGTTGCACTATTCTGTCTCATTTCTTTCTCTAATAAAATTTTCAAATGCAATGAATTTCTAAAGACCACTTTTAATTCTCTCTTAGGTATCTTTTCAAGATATGTAAGTGCAACAAATCCATTCCACTCAATTTTTAGTATAGACCTGACCAAGCTGGAGCTTCCATTATACTATTTTTACTAAGGCATTTTCATATGTATCCTGCTTAACTTGGTTCCCATTCTCTTGGTTGTCAAGGCTAATACCCAGAATAGGCCTAAATTTATTCTGCCTTCTTTCACATACCTCTTTTTCTATCTGGTCTATCAACCACGTTGGCTATTCCCTAGCTGTAAAGAACTGCCTTAGTAAACCCATTTCTTTCAAAAACTCCTCATTATTCGAAGTCATCCTGCTTGACCTTATATGCTGCCCTTTGACAATATTTTTCTTATAATGAGTGGGGTGTGAACTATTATAGTGTAAATATGAGTTTGAATATGTACTCTTTCTGAATACCTTGGAATTGAATTAATTATTCTCTTTATATATTTCAATGTCCAGGTATTGTAGTTTCTCTTGACTAATACCATATGTAAATTCTAAAAAAAACAGTGGTATTGTTTAAAAATGCAAGAAAATCATTAATAATTTCCACAGGCCCAGTCCATGAAATACATATATCATCTATAAATCTCTTATATAGAATCCAGTTATCACTATATATGGAATTCAGTACTACTTTCTCTTCCCACTTTGCTAATACTAGGTTTGCGTATGTGGGGGCACACGCTGCCCCATTGCCACACCTTTTGTCTGGTGAAACAATTCTCTTTTAAAATAGATAAAATTGTACTTGAAAAATAGCTCACTTAATTGCATAACAGTGCATTCATCATGTTTAAGTGACCCATCCTCATATATAATTTCTACTAACAGTAGGAGGCCTTCTTGATGGGGAATGCATGAAAACAGATCAACAACATCTCTTGTAAGAAAGGAAATATTTTCACAAAACAATTCCTTTGTAATGCATCTTAAGAGATTGCAAGAATCCATCAAAATATTTTCCTTTTCACCCACAATGTTTTTAATTTACTATCCACATACTTAGCTAGTGGTAAAGTCTTCGATCCCTCTGCTGACACAATGGGTTTAAGTGGTGGATCACTCCCATTTTTGTGTATTTTAGGGATCCCAAACATTGTGGGGATTCTTGGTTTCTCTACTTTCAGGAATTTTAAGGTTTTTGCATCTATCAGCCCTTCTAATAAAAGATCTTCTAGTGCCATGTCAGTTCTCCTGTAGGCTATGTTAATTTTATTTCTAGATACCACTGACTATTTTGAAAAGACTCTTTAAGATGTCATTCATTTTCCCTTCATAAGTTAAACAGTCCATTAAAACTATACCACCCCCCTTATCAGGTTTCATTACCCTTAAGTTATTGTCCTGCCTTAATTCATTTAAAATGTTTCTCTCATTTTCTTGTAAGTTAGCTTTGCATCTTCCTTTGTGGAAGTTTTTTTTCTAACCTCACTTTCCACAATACTTTCAAAGCTTTTGATTTGGGGGTGTAAGGGTGGATTAAAAATACTTTTTCTCCTTAACCCAACTGGCTCTGGACTCCTGTTCTCACTAAAAATGAGTTAAAAATAAATTTTCCTAGTAAAAATTTGTATGTCTAGTAGGGTTTCTGTCAAATCACCCTTCCTAGAGGATATATATTTAAACCTCTTAGAGAGGAGTTGAAGTGTTCTTTCTGTAATGTAACATGGCTGAAGTTGTATGTACTAAAGTCTCCTTTTATAAACCTGTATGGGTTTCTATCATCTTGTTTGATAGTTTCATTATCCAAATTGGGGCAGGTGATACATACATTGATCAGTATCTCCCCCTCCCCCTTCCTCTTCCCCTCCAAAAATGTTGATGCTGCTGATAATTTTGATCATTCCTATTTTTTATTCTTTCTGATCTTCTTGATAGGGTAGAGGGATTCTGTTCACCAAAATCATCTAGGTCCCCCATCTGTTGGCCTACCTTAGGCAATTCACTAACTTAGAAAATAACATGGGTGATTTTTTCCCCAGGACCTCACTCTATTTTTAGGTTCAGGGTAGCTTGTATTGTTAGCATATTCTTAAATGTCTCTCTCCAGCATTTTTATTTTCCTTGTAATCAATTCATTAGAGTGGGCTTCTATGTCCCTCTTAATTTCATCATATTTAATTCTTTCTGCTGGAAATGAGTGCATTAAATCATTTATAACATAGTCATTCAAAACATCAATTTATTTCACCAAGTCACATTTAATTCTCTTATTTTCATTTATCATACTTTTTAAAATGTCTAGTCCGCATTTATTAAAAATTTAAACCAATTCCTTGTGAAATGTACTTCCTGGCTTAACATTATTCAGATATTTATAAACCATAAGCCCTTTAGGAACAACCCCCTTTGAAATACATTCTTTTAAATAAGAATTTTCAACATCTAGAGTCTTTAATTTGTCAATTAATTTATACAATTTGTTAACATTATTCTGTAGCACTTTATTCCGGTACCTCGGCAAAACGCCTTCAAAGGAATAAATGACAGTCACATGTTTCATCTATTTATACTGTGCATAACATAATTAATCAATTAACATAATTAATTGCAAAAAAGAAGCTACAAAAAACTACAAAAAGAATTAAAGAGACATTCCCAATAACAAAATAAATGTGAATTATATAAGCTAATACATATAAATCCATATGAAAAATATCTAAATAGACAATAAGTTACACCTTAAACTTTATGGCAACAAACTAGAAATAGTTGAGTAATTAAATAGTAAGATTGACCTCCAAATTCATGCCCCTAGGTTTGAATATTATATTGGCCAAACTAAACGCCAACTTAAAATACGTGTTTTGGAACACATGGGCGATATACGTAATGTTAGATTGGAGAGTCCCATTTCGGAACATTTTAATTCAGTCCACAGAGGTAATATGGATTCACTAACTTTCTGTGCTTTAGCTAAACCAAAACTTAAGAATGGGGTAAACTGTTTACAAAATCTACTAAAGCTGGAGAGTGAATTCATTTTAAAATTTGGCACCCTTAAACCTAGGGGCATGAATTTGGAGGTCAATCTTACTATTTAATTACTCAACTATTTCTAGTTTGTTGCCATAAAGTTTAAGGTGTAACTTATTGTCTATTTAGATATTTTTCATATGGATTTATATGTATTAGCTTATATAATTCACATTTATTTTGTTATTGGGAATGTCTCTTTAATTCTTTTTGTAGTTTTTTGTAGCTTCTTTTTGCAATTAATTATGTTAATTGATTAATTATGTTATGCACAGTATAAATAGATGAAACATGTGACTGTCATTTATTCCTTTGAAGGCGTTTTGCCGAGGTACCGGAATAAAGTGCTACTGTGTTCCAGTTTCTTGTGGTTTTTCTTAGTTCTTGGCTTTATGGTTTTTCTAGTTAACATTATTCTGGTAAGTATCAGAAACAGGCCCAGGTTTGACAATTTGCTCTCTAAAATCATTAGAGAAACTAACCTGCAGCCAGTCCTTGAAGTCCATTGTTGTTCATTTAGAACCATTTACAGTTGTCCTTTCTTCCTGTCATTTGACAGATAAAGTGGTTTCCTTGTCCTTAGATACCAAATCCCCCTCAGAGCTTCTCAAAATCAGTGGAGTTAGATTAAAGTCCTTTCCCTCATTGTAAACAGCTGCATTTAGATATGAAACACCCTCACCAGTTCTGTTTTCACATCTCCTGGCTTCCCTTGCAGCTGGTGTTTCTGGGGACTGCCCCCTTTGCATTGTCGTCACTATTTTGATCATCGATTGGCTCAAAGGAATGAGAAAGTCTATAAGCTGTGTCAATTGGCTGACCAGCTTCCTGGCCTGCCCTAGCTACTCCTTATTCCCCCTTTCATCTGCTTCAGGGCTGGTATTCACTTCCATGGTGAAAAATAACTTATAAAATCAGAATAAAGTAAAATATTCACCAAGGCACCAAAATTCACTTCAAACAGAATCCACAGGTACCACCAAGGACTGACTACCAGCTCTATCTAGTGTCCATTCAATTAATAACACTCTGAACATAAAATTGCATTGTGAATTGGCATCAACATCTGTATACAAATAAATATAATCATACTAAAATTATGTTTAAAACAATTTCCATCATAAGATTTCTAAAATGTTATTCCCCCTGGTCTTAATGACCATTTATGATTAGTAACAAGCTTGTTTGTGCAATGACTAATTGTTAATTATGTGCAATTAACTCAATGTGTGTGTGTGTGTGTGTGTGTGTGTGTGTGTGTGTGTGTGTGTGTGTGTGTGTGTGTATATATATATATATATATATATATATATATATATATATATATATGTGTGTGTGTGTGCTTTTTTTTTTGCACAGTTTGAGTTATCACTGAGGAAGGCAGTTATGCTGAAACTGGTCTGATTTTGGTGTTGCCACAATAAACCAAGTTCTTTCCACTCTTTTTTGGTGCTGGCCTTGTTTTTCTGAATTTCTGTATGAGAGTCAATGTCTTGCCCCCATTCCATTCCTGTATTGAATGGGTATATCAAGCTGCTGCTCTACCTCTTAAGTATATCAGCCCACTGCACTATATCTACATGGGCATACAACAAATTGTTTGAAGTGCTTGATCAGCCCACTGCACTATATCTGCATGGGCATACAACAAATTGTTTGAAGTGCTTGATAAGACTATCTGTGAGATTATGAACATTTTGATAAAGTTGAACTTAAAAACTATTGAACAGTTGACTGTTGATACTAAAAAAACAACTTGATGAATCTATCATAAAGGAGTTGTTTTTCAAAGATTTGTGAATGAATAAAAGGAGACCTTTAAAAGAGTTGATCAGCATGCCAACATAATTGGGGAACATAAGGTCAAGAAGTTAAAAGGAAGGGGACTTCCAAGATGGCTGCACACTAACAGCTTAACTTCAGCTCTCCCGGTGTAAAAAAAAAAAAAAAAAAGAGTGAGAGAGACAGTGCAGGGCGGCCACGGTGGTGCAGTGGTTAGCATTGCCGCCTCACAGCAAGAGGTTCTCCGGTTCGATCCTCGGCTGGGGTGCCTTCTGTGCGGAGTCTGCATGTCCTCCCTGTGGTCGCGTGGGTTTCCTCCGGGTGCTCCGGTTTCCTCCCACATCCCAAAGACATGCTGCAGGTGGATTGGACACTCTAAATTGGCCCTAGGTGTGCGTGTGAGTGTGCCTTCTGTGGAAGGTTGGGCGCCGGGCTGGCAACTCGACACTGTAAAACTCCACTGCCATTCAATGTGCGGACAGGTGATCCTCTGTGGCGACCCCTAACCGGGATAAAGCCGAAAGAAGAAGAAGAAGAAGTGAGAGAGACAGTGCATTTGTCTTTTTTGGTAAATTTCAGTTACTAGACAGGGAGTGCACTGCATAGATGCCAGCAAAAAGAAATTCAGACAACTTGAAAGAACATCAGTCACAAAAGGTGAGGAGAAAACACTGAATGGACAGAACCACACAAATATGCAACTGGACTTGTATTCTACAGCAGGAGTTTTTAATTGAAAGGGCATATCATACTTGTATTCTACAACAGGAGTTGTTAATCGAAAGGCATATCATATTTCTTCTCCAAACCTGGCCACCGGAAAGCAGTCGAGACCATGAATAGTAAAGATGCAATCTTATCAACAAAGTACTAAAAGTTGAAGACAGAGCATTTGTGGAAAATTGATTACTCGGTGTACACTAGGCAGAAGAGGATTACATTTGTTCCAGCAATCAGGGAATGTTGAGAAGCAGGAGTGAGATTCAAGCTGCTGTTTCCAGCTATCTTCAGAATATTTTTTCCTGCAGGATCAAAGTTTTATTTGATATAGGACATGCTAAGGAGGAAATACAAAAGTTTGTCCAACAAAAAGTGGGCTGTAGAAAAGAAAGGTATTCTGCTTCTTATTCTTCTGTTAATAAAGCTCATAGAGAGATTATGCTAATGAGACCATTTCTGATGTTCCAAAGGAAAACACTAATGCCTGAGAGACAAAAAAAAAAAAAAAAAAAAACACAGCCAGAAGTAAGTTGGAAATGAACCATAGTCTGGATTTGGGGGATGGATATCAACAAGAAGAAAACCATCAACCTAGAAATTGATTAATAAATGTGGGATTACAAAGCATCAATTACATTTGTGAAATATGACTGAACAAGAAAACCTGGAAATATGAGACTTTTTTGATTTTGTTAAATTTGTAAGGGACTCCAAAGCATATGCCCTCTTCATGCCATTAATGTTTGGAAGAACATTGGGGGGGGGGGGAGTTACTGTATGCAAAACAAATTTTGTTAACATTATTTTTGTTTATAATAGATGACATATACTGCAGAAGAACCAGGCAGTGGTGTACTTTTATCCCTTTGTTATTTGTGTTATATTTAGAAATGTTGGCAAAAAAACAAGAGACTCAGAAATTCAAGGCTATGATTAATATGGTAATAAAGAAAAGTTGGATCTATTTTCAGATTATATTTATTACCTGATAAAACAAGAAAAAGGACATTTCAGTGTTGTGGAACACTCTGAGACAGTTTCAAGCTTTTTGAAGATAGAAAATTAATGAAGATAAAACAAAGACAATAGACTTAAACTACCCACACACAAATTGGTTTAGCAATGCCCATATTTATGGGGGCATGATAAATTAAGTACTTAGGAGTGTGGATTAAAAGGGATTTGGTTATGGCAGTAAATGATATGTGAGAAGAGACTAAACTAAAGATAATACCAAAACTGAAAAATTGGAAGCTCTGTTTTATGGTTATGGATAGCAAGATGCAAGCAGTGAAAATGTTTCTAATCCCATAATTTTTATAGATAGTTCAGGCACATTTTTATCAACCAGGGTGAAGTTGTGGGTAATGATTAAGAAAGGGTTAAATGATTTATCCGGGAGGGGAAGAGAGCAAAAGTCAAGTGGGATAAGTTGATCCTTCCAATAAAACTGATTTGAAGGGGTGTTTCAGGACTGCACAGTTAAGGCTCTATTAAATAACACAAGCAGAAAGCTATAATTTAAAGTAGAAGGAGACAATGATGATCAAGAACCAACGAGACTGGGATTTTGAATACAGATCCTTAAGGAGAATAACAATAACCATACAGAATATTATATTCATAAAGTAGCAGAAAGTATTCTAAGAACTTTAGGGGTACAGATAATAGGCAAGAGGGACTGGAATTTACTAGAGAAAACTGGCAAAGGAATGAAGGCATTGGGAACAAATAATCAGATAGGGAAAGATAAAAGAAAGAGAAGAGGTTGATACTCCATTTATACTGCAGACTACAGACTGATTTCCCTATCAAGGATTGATATCAGAGTATAGGAAAAGATAAATAAATAAGGAGATCCTAAGTGAAAGACTAGCACTGGTAGAGTTTTTAGTAGAATCTAGAACAGAAGTTGCCATTGAAAAATGATCATTAGTAGGCCATATAATACTATATGATAACTATAGGAATCAAATCAGAGAAAGTTAGAAAGGATTGGAAAGAGAGAGTGGCTAAACAATTCAGAAATAAACAATGGGAGGATATATCTATCCCAATTATGCAACAAAGTCTAGAAGATTTAGGATGTTTGCTTGGAAGTGTTTGCATAGGCATTTCTATACCCCAAGCAGAATCCAAAAATTTCTTTCCCCTCATGTACATTGCAAATGTCAGAAGTATGATGGGGAAGAAAGAGGTAATTGGGAACATATTTTTTGGGAAGTGCAATGAGTTGGCAGACTTTAAAAATTGCCTGCAGACTACTCTGTCAGAAATATTGGGTGAGAAAATTGGTGCAAATAAGGACATTTTTTGAGTTGTGATACAGAATCAGAATTCTGTAGACATAATAGGGCCTTGCTGAGTTTAATTCTGATGGCTGCCAAAAAAGCAATTATTAGAAAATGGAAAGCAAAGCCTTAACCAACTTTATTCTAGCAATAGTAAATATTGTAACCAAGATAAAAGAACTGGAAGTGAGATCTTATAAAAGGGTAGGAGAAAATTACATAGAAAAAATGGGAATTGTGGGAATAGTACATACAGAATAATGTTTTGGAGAAGGAATGAGGTTTAAGGGAAGACAGAAATTGAAAAAACTATGTAATGTTTGACTGACAATGACTGTATAGATTATAAGTGATGTATAATGCTTGGAACTGAAAATGTCAATATGGTTTGTTTTCAATCATATAAATGTATGATTGTCTCTATCTTAAGTGATAATTCAATAAAGATGTTTCTTGTTTAAAAAAAAGTTACAAAGAGATGTATCAGCATTTGAAAATAAAATGGACTACACCATAATTAGTGTTTGAAACTCTGATATATCTGGAAAAAGAACAAGTTTATATATTAGCAATTCTACTATTAGTAACAAGACAGCTGAAAAGACAACAGTGGGACATACTCTGAGGTGGTAAAAACAGGTAAACAAACAGGAGTTATTTTTTAGAATAAGAGATGAGCCCATGCAGTTTGGAGAGGTTAAGAAACAAGATGATGGAAGGGAGAAAGTACTAAAACTGCACAGAAATATATTACACATAATATTACTCAAACCAGAAGGATCTGAGAAGTCATTGACTGAAATTCTGGACAGTGTTTATATTTCAGCTTTAAACTCTTGTGTTTTTCAATGCTGTGGAGGTTTCAAAATTGGTAATTAAAGCAATTTAGATGTCAGTGAAGTACATTTTAGCCTGTTTCAAAAAGGTTTCACATTTGTAGCAGCACACAAAGCTGATCTGGCTAACATATTAGTATTGTTAAAAATGTAGACACAGGAAATTGAATCTTGCATTACTTTTGGGTAATAATTCAAATGTTAAAACATTAGTTAGAAGGAAGAGTACATTCAACCCACTACTTAATGAGGTTGTGTGTTTTGAAAGGTTCTGTGAATAGGACATTACTGACTGAAATCCATTTTTTCCAGAGTATCAAGTTGTACATGCAATGTTTGGATGACCTATTAATTATTTGTTCAGACACTAAGGTTGGGGCAAATGAATTTGTTCAATATTTCAGCACAACTACAGCTTTTCTGAATTTTACAGGCAATATTAATGATATTGTAATTAATTATTTGGATATCACAATATACAAGAATTGTGAAGCTAATAGTTTTGGTTCTTCTGTATATAGTAAGCCAACTTTTTCCAGTGCTTATTTACATTTTAGCAGTTGGCATCCATTAAACAAAAGATAAGTATTGTTAAAAGTCAGTTGGTCAGACTATGAGATATTAAATCTGACAGTAATTTTATTTATTTAATTTATTTAACATTTGTTTACTGGGAAAGTCCAACTTGGAACAAAGCCAATTTTCAGTGGCAGCCCAGGGAGAAACATTCCAGATGCATGTCTTTGTAACGTGGGAGAAAACCCACACAAATGCAGAGAGGACATGAGCAGAATAAACAGGAAAAATCCTGTCACTTGTTTTACTATTTACTATAATAACCAAAAATATTACAGGTATTGTCCAGAAAAATTGGGAGACAACCTTTGGTAGTATCAAAGGACATTTTGGAAAAAATCTTTAGGTATTTATTGTAGAGGAAAGATTATACATAATCTGTTTGATAGGAAGGATAACACACCATCAAATGATAGGAATGGGCACATGTTAAAATATGGGAGTTGTAAATGGTGCCTGTACATAGTGACACCACCTATGTGATGGTGGAATCATATAGTAAAACATGTGGAGTGGTTTGGCTGTGTGTCTAACATGTGAAGCATTTTACATTGGGAAAACTGGCAGACTATTATCCAAAAGGATTAATGAACATATTCATGATATTAAGAGAAAAAAAAAACATGAATGACACATTATATAGAAATTCCCACAATTAGTAGGTCTTTAAAAGATTTTTGTTCTTTATTCTATAAAAAAGTCCCAGTTAATATAAAAGGCATACCATGGGAGACAAGATTAGAATACAGGGAATTACTCTGGCAAATAAAACTTGATGGTACAAAATCAAGTGTTATGAAACTGATGGCTATCAAACTTCAACTGTTAAGTATAGTTAAGACTTTTTTTTTAATGACTTTGTTTGCTTCCTGAACAGTCCATGTTCCCCACTCTGCTTTTTTTTGGGTATGTTCGTTAAGTAGTTTTTAACCCGTTTTTTAAAATATTTTTATATGGATGCATTCATGGTTGATGTAAGCATACCTGTTACACTTTGTTTTTAAAATTGTGGTATATAATGTTATATAAAGTTTATCATTTTTTTGCAGTGAAAATGTTCCCCCGGAGTCACTATCCTTCCATGCAGGACTAGCTTAGCTGCCTGAGCACGGAGCATGTAAGAGTGCAGGGGGTGTGTCTGAGAGCAGAGCTCTCGGAATATACATGCTCCTGCAATGAAGAACAGCAGAGAATATCGTCTACTCAGAAGCAATCTCTCCTTAACATACAAGGCCATGTCAAACCCAGAACTGTTGGACATACTACACGTAAAGAAATCCCAATCCCTCAGAGACACACACTCCAGGGATCTAAACCTTTTCTTCACAATGAACAAAACATGCTGGAGGGATAGGTCCCTGACCCAGAGACTCCCCAAACTATGGAATAGACTGCCTATACATGTCAAGCAGACCGTGTCTTTGGCCCCCTTCAAAAGGAACCTTGATGAGTGGCTGGGAGATAGGAAATTCACCCTGGGGATCACGTCAGTTGCCCTGCTAGACAGGGGTCCAGGGAAGTAAATCCTGTGGGAAGAAAATAGCCAGATAATTGTTATGGCTAGGCTTGTATAGGCCCTAGGGCCGATAGCTTAGTACCAACATATGAACAAGTCATAAAAGAATGAGCGAGACCGTTCATAGGTGTACGCATTCCCCCAGCAACATCCTCTCATGTGTACAAGAGCAATAGTTAAATCAACAAATATAAAGGTATTTTATTTTTATTTTTTATGAAACAGATTAAATTTAACCATAGGTGCGTGAGTTTGCCCATGGCTTAGCTACGGTTAATGTAGCTTAAATGGCAGAAGAGGATAAAAAGCAAGATATATGCAAATGAAGCAGTACAGCAATAGTGGAGTGGGCAGAGCATTCACCTTATGAGCAGTCATTCCCGGTTCGAATCCCACTGCAGTACATTCCATTTTCCATGTCAAATCACTTTATAACCAATATTTTTAGTTGTGTAACCTACTAAATAGCATATATTTCTGAACTGGAGTACTGCATTAAATGCAAATGTGAGGTGTCAGTGTCATAATGTTGCAAAGTCCACAGATAATCACACATGTCCCATACAGTATATGTACACAGGAATCAGAGATACAAATGGAAGGTAAAATGTGTAATGAATGATAACTCCCCACCTTCCCAAGAGCTATTAGACATTACTGTCTAAAGTAGTGCAGTGGTATGTGGGAGTAAGCACTAGTAAACAAGTGTAAGCACTATTAAGCAGTAGTAAGCAGGAGTAAGAATATTTAAGCAGTAGTAAATGGGTTTAAGCCCATTTGCGTGGGGGTAAGCAATGTGCACGCAGGTTAAGCAATATTGAGGCTAACTCTCTGTAAGCATATTTAAGCAGAGGTTAGCATTGCTTATCCTCGCCCAAACCCACTTACAATTGCTTAAAAGTGCCTTAATCACTCTGTATACAACAGCCGCTGTTCTGGTCAGAAACAAAATAAACAGCCTTTGCATGTCTTGAACCCAGGACCCTGTACACTATAGCCTGTACACTAAGCCATCACAGCAGTACATAAGACTGAGGTATCACCAAACAAATCTTCACTATAGGAAAATCAAACTGAATATGTGAAAGGAATCTATATACAGTATTATGCTGTATAACCTATTACATAACATAAATATGTCAACTGGAGTACTGCAGTAAGCCCAGATGTGAGGTGTCATTGTAATAAAGTGTTGAAGTCCCCTAATAAACACAAGGACCCCATACAGTGTACGTACACATGAATCATGGATACCAGACACATATATAACATGTAATGAATAATAAATTAATGCCAAAAAGAAAATATAATGCAAATTAAATATTAAGCAATGCTAAGCATTGCACAGCCCAGCTTAGTAGGTGTAAGCAATGTGTAGGCCAGCTAACTCAATTTGCCCATTGGTATACCCCTTTAAACAATGCCAGCCTTAGGTAAGCAGGTTTGCCCATAGCTTAGCCTTTTCAAAACCATCCAATCATGACGAAGTGTGGAAAATCAGCCCTATTTAACCCCAACAGGTGGGAATACATCTCATAACTGGTTGTAGCTTCCCCTTGCAGGCACTATGTCTTGAATGGGAGAGAGTGTGCTCTTTCAGGCACAGTACTGGGGCATCCAGGAGTATAGATTAATGGCAGGACTCCTTGTGAAAGACCATGAGCATAAACTGCTGCAGGACCAGTAGCAGGGTTCTCAATATAAAGCAGAAGTTTGGGACCATCTCGCTTGTGACCTCACCAGTGCCACTGGCATACCCCGAACTGGTGAGCAGGTCAGGCATCACTATGCCGACCTGAAGCAGCGAAAGGGGGATCTCTTGGATCAGTGAATCCAAAAGGCTAGGAGGACAGGGGAGGTCCCAGCTGTGTGTAAGTATCACTCCACTATCTGTTTAATAATTGCCAGCTCATGTATATTATGGATAGGTATGGCTAAATATTTCTCTTATATCCTTCACAGTGGCAAGTGAGCAGACTGTGAAACAGGAGGCCCGTGGATGTCGCTTGGAGCGGTTACGATGCGAGGCAGGTTAGTAATACTCGTGCATCTACTGTCACAGGAAATAAATCTGAAAGTATTAGGAAGTTAAGTTAATTGCCTGTATAAAACCTGTATTGTGTAAGGCAAGTACTGCATACACCAGAGAATAGGGCAGGAAGAGTCTCATATAGGTTGTATGTAAATAAAAGCATAATAGCCTGACAAGAAAGGTCTAACTGCTGGACTGCATGTGTTTACTCTGGTATCATATGGAAATGTAGATTTGCAATCACTTAATAGTACTGTTGTATTAAGCACTGTTACCCACACTGTGCAACATAAACAAAATGTGTAGGAATGTCTGTATATGACTGGTGTAATCCCAAGAGGTCATATAGTACAACTGAGAGAGACATAGACGGAAAATCGTGAAAAGACAGACAACAAAATCCAAATAGCACACGCAACTGCGATGTTAACTGTTGTATTTTTAGCACACCCAGCCATGGTTCGAATCCTGGGAGTGGTAGTAGTCTGCATGCAGAATCATACCCCACAACTGCACAGATATGTCCAGAATATCCAGTGAATTGGCCCATATCTGCTGCCTGTCACTCTGTCCCCCTGGGAAATCAGTGGGATGATCCCAGCTGTATAGGCAGCAAACAAGAAATACAACTGATTGTCATACATCTATAAGAACAAACCTGTCACTCTAGCAACTCCCCAAACTGTTATGAGAGTAATAAGCCAAGTATGTCCCATCTACACCCCCATGTTGTCAAGCTGTGACCAGAGTGTGTACAGTAACAGAGTGAGATGTATGTGCATAATACTAATGTGGAATCTGGTAATTTGTGTGGCAACATTCAGGTAGTGCTAACAAACATTTCTCCCACAGGTCCGTCAGATATGAACACTGTGCCCAGAAATAAAAGATTGATACCCTGTACTGGTACTGTTTACTCTGGTATTGTATGGCATTGTGAGTGTTGCAGTTGCTCTGAATAATAAGGCATCACGCATCACTATCACCCACACTGTGCTACATAATATAACTGTTTAGGAAATCCTGTATAAAAGTGTTGGTATTGTATGGCATTGTGAGTGTTGCAGTTGCTCTGAATAATAAGGCATCACTCATCACTATCACCCACACTGTGCTACATAATATAACTGTTTAGGAAATCCTGTATAAGAGTGTTGTAAGTCACTAAAGGTTGAAGAGGGCAATAGTCCAAATATGTCCCGGTTCATCTGCATGTGGTCAAGACATGGTCAGATTCTGTGCAAAAAGAGATGGACAGGTATGTGCATAACATCAACCTAGAATCTGAGAGTATGTGTAGAAACAGTTAGTTAGTGTTAAACAAGCCCTCCACAGGCATACCAGGTAAGAGGTGTATACTACAGGTAAAACCAGTTCATTTATATAGTTGTCGACAGCCATACCACTGTCCAAACTAAGGCAATAGGGTAGTGTACTAATACTTGTAAGGTGCAGATAACAGCACTGACTAGAAAAGTAATGCAAACTACAGGAATATACTAGTTGTAAATTGACATCTTTATCTCCCCCCCCACCATATCTGCAACAATAAACTAAATACCCAACTCAAATGGTACATGCTGACTTAACTGTAATGTTGGGACATATGTCCTATTGTTTGATAATTATTTAAATCTGTTTCTATGCATGTGCTATGTTGAAATACTTCAAAATTGGTGGCATGTTGCCATCAATGTACCTGCATGCTGTTGTAATTACCACTGTGGTCCCATATATGCATGTGTTCTGTTTGTTATGCAACTGTTCCATATCTGGTGTCTGGGTTAATGGGAATATCTATGCATGCTGTTATATCTAATCCTGGAATGTGTTGACTATTACTAACCCACATATGTTGATAAAACATAAACACCATACCATGTATGGGAATGCATGTCCTAGTGGACCCACCTGTCCCACCTCAGCTGGCCGTGGCACCCGGCACCATCACGTCTTGAGCCCAATCCGGGACCTCCTTGTCCTTTGGTCCTGCACCACCTTTGGGTGGAACCGCCTCAGGGGATGGAGCTCGCTCCCCCTGGGAGTGGGTGCGGACAGGAACCTGTCACCTGTCGCCAGGTCCAGGTCATGGTGAGCAGCGAGCTCTACCGGGAGTTTGGAGATCTGCTATGCCAGCTAAAGGGCTGAATGTCACAACTAGAGGGTCGTCTGGGCTCTCCAACTCAGCCCCCAGCACAACAACCTTCAGGTCTGTGAAGGTACAGTGGTGACTGCCCATGGGTGGGGACCTCAGTCCCACTGTTTCTACTAGGGGGCTCATGGGCTTCCGATTTCCCAACACCCCTCCCTATCAAGGTGTTTACCCCCCACATGTGTCATATACCGCCCCTGTATGCATCTTTTTTGTCTTGTCTGTTACTCTACCAGACCAAATATATCTACTATCCCTCCCCAACATCCCACTCTCACTTGAAAAAAAAGGACAATCTGTTCCCCCCAAAAAATCTTGCTCCATACATAGCTGTCCATTTTGCACATGTGTCCACTGGACACATGTAATCTGGTCTAATTGGCATCACAACATATTATTGTTATCCTCACCCCTCTCTCAGGGGGTTGAGTGTCCAAATCTACCTCCAAATTCAGTGTATATGCACAGCTGTTGCTGTAGAAAAAATGGGGAGGTATGGACCTTCCTGCATATCCCCAGCTATTTACCCTACTGTCTTTCCCTCTTTGTGTCCCTTTTTCACCACATTCCTATCAACCCTTTTTTCTTTTCTTTTAAAGAAATTAGCATGGGGATAAGTGGGAGTAAGCACTTTTAAGCAGCAGTAAGCGGGTTTAAGCCTATTTGTGCGGGGTTAAGCAATGCCAACACAGGTTAAGCAATTTAGAAGCAGAGTATAAGAAACTGTAACCGGAAGTTAGCAGTGTTTACTTCTGCGCAAACCCACTTACAACTGCTAAAAAGTGCCTTAATCACTTTGCATCCAACAGTTGTTCTGCCCTGCAACAAAATAAACAGCCTCTGCAAGGCACAAACCCAGGACCCTGCATGCCATAACCAAAGTGATTTACCACTAAGCCATGTCAGATATACATAACCCTGATGGTTTCACAAACATATCATCCAGCATAGTCATTCAACAGTACAGGACATGTATTTAAACATGTAGATGTGTGTGTGTGTGTGTGTGTGTGTGTGTGTGTGTATATATATATATATATATATATATATATATATATATATATATATTTATATATAGATATATACATATATATATATATATATATATATATATATATATATATATATATATACATGTATATATATATATATATATATATATATGTCTCTCTCTCTATATATATATATATATATATATATATATATATATATATGTGTGTGTGTGTGTGTGTGTAAGCATAAATATATGTCTATATATGTATATACAGACATATATCTATAGATATAAAAAAAGAGAACATAACAAATGCATATATGAATACATGCACCATTAATATGGGTGAGGGAGCTCAAGCAACATAGGTCTTGTACGTATAGATATCCCACCCACAGCCAAACATGTCTGTTCTGCAATACAATACCAAATGTTGCAAATACCATACCCAGGACCTGACACAACATGGGCACAAGATGTTAACAGTACTCCCACCTGTATGATAGTACTCCCACCTGTATGATGTCAGGTAGGGAATGTACAATGTGGAAGCAATCAACATTCCTAAGATACATATACACAGACACATATATGCATATATATATATATATATATATATATA
>NC_056741.1:899278693-899377704 GCF_019279795.1 Protopterus annectens | reverse complement strand
GAACTTGCTGCTGGGTCTGTGTATCCAGTTCACTACCTTGGTACAGTGCTGGCAGAGGATCCCTTGTACATCTATCGACATGACAGTATGGCCTTAGCTTGCTGTGGCAATACTTCACAGCTGTACAGATTCACACAGGTTACCCAGAGGCAGGGGTCATAAGTCAGAACATTACCACTATTGTGGTGTACGGGCAGGTTTTTAGCTACCCATTTTTGTGTTTGCAGCCAGGGATAGTATGTGCACACAGCTGTGTGTTGGACCTTGCACATTCCATGCTGCCCATGCTACCACCCCCCTATTATTATATCCTCTTCCATACATTATGCATACATTCTGTTATACTTTCCCTATAGTTATCACCTCATCACAGCTGTGTTTTGGTGTTGGCCCACAGTTCATGCAGTGGGACATGGTGGACATGTTACTGTGGTTTGTCCACATGGCCTTGCATATGGCTTATGTGGAGTGCATTATGTTGTTATTTGGGTGTCAGACCTTTGGCAGATGCCTGTAGGCCATTTCGTGGTGATGCAGGCCAGCTGTAGCAGGTCATTGCATTCTGTCAGTACTACAGCCCCAGACTGCCATACAGTACATTCCCCTGGGGTGACAGGGTAGGTGTGCTAGGTGTTCATGCCAATACTTTCTATCAGTATTGATCAGGTGGTGTGGATGCTGGCAGTGTGCTACTTACAGCTAGGGATACACCTGCATGGGACACATGCACTCATGCTGCATTCTTTTGCTATTGCCATACACAGGTGGGGGTCATATTGTGCCCATTCCCAACAGCAGGAATACGACCAGAGAGGTACCTGTGAGTGGTGTTTGGGTGAGCTGGGTGCATGTGTGCTATGGACACTACTTGCATCTGACTCACACATATGTATATATGTATGTATGTATGGGGCATTCCAGTTATGCTGGCTTGTGCAGGGACATCAGCCATTTTCCAATACTTCAGTCCTATCACCTTTGTGATCGGCAAGTGTTCAGCCAGACGACATTGGTATTCCCTACTACAAGCCCAGATAATGTGATGCATACCTGTATGTACAATTCCAAGGGTGTGTCCATTTCATGGTTACACATTATATACTGTATGTCTGGGGTACTTTTCCCTGGGTACTGCTTGTATATCTAGCCCAACAGTCATGCCATGTCCATCTTTCATATGGTGACACATATTACCACCATACATTTACAGTGGCTTACTGCTAGTATGTGTTATACTGGGGAGAATTGTCTTTGGCACTGCATTTGTGAAGACTTGGCCCTGTCATTGGCAGTAGTGGCCAATGGCCACCAGGTCAAACCTCAACATGCATACATACTGACCACTCTCACACAATATGAAACACACACCAACCTAACACACGCATACCTGCATATTGTACAAATGCTACAATCTATCCTGCTACCTTGGCCACCTCAGGTCATCTGTGCTCCACTGGTATTATACCTACACATATATGTTACTACATGTCTGCATCGGATTGGAGGGGGGCCACACCTGACTGTTACATGTGTATATCGGATTGGGGGGCACACCAGACTGTTACTACATTTCTAAGTAGGATTGGGGGGGCACACCTGACTGTTTCTACATTTTTACATAGGATTGGGGGGAACACCTGACTGTTACTACATTTCTACATAGGATTGGGGGGGGAACACCTGACTGTTACTACATTTCTACATAGGATTGGGGGCCACACCTGACTGTTTCTACATTTTTACACAGGATTGGGGGAGGGGGCACACCTGACTATTTCTACATTTCTACATAGGATTGGGGGAGGGAGCACACCTGACTATTTCTACATTTCTACATAGGATTGGGGGAGGGAGTACACCTGACTGTTTCTACATTTCTACACAGGATTGGGGGCACACCTGACTGTTTCTACATTTCTACATAGGATTGGGGGAACACCTGACTGTTACTACATTTCTACATAGGATTGGGGGGGAACACCTGACTGTTACTACATTTCTACTTAGGATTGGGAGGGCACACCTGACTGTTTCCACATTTCTTCATAGGATGGGGGGGGCACCCCTGACTGTTTCTACATTTCTACACAGGATTGGGGGAGGGGGCACACCTGACTGTTTCTACATTTCTACACAGGATTGGAGGAGGGGGCACACCTGACTGTTTCTACATTTCTACACAGGATTGGGGGAGGGAGCACACCTGACTGTTTCTACATTTCTACACAGGATTGGGGAGCACACCTGACTATTTCTACATTTCTACACAGGATTGGGGGAGGCACACCAGACTGTTACTACATTTCTAAGTAGGATTGGGGGGCACACCTGACTGTTACTACATTTCTACTTAGGATTGGGGGGGCACACCTGACCATTTCTACATTTCTACACAGGATTGGGGGACACACCTGACTGTTTCTACATTTCTACACAGGATTGGGAGAGGGGGCACACCTGACTGTTTCTACATGCCTACACAGGATTGGGGGGCACACTTGACTGTTTCTACATTTCTACATAGGATTGGGGGACACACCTGACTTTTACTATATTTCTACATAGGGTTGGAGGAGGCACACCTGACTGTTACTACATTTCTAGACAGGATTGGGGGAGGGGGCACAACTGACTGTTTCTAAATTTCTACATGGGATTGGGGGGCACACCTGACACTTGTACACATTTACTATGACTGTACTGGTATGTCAGGTACTCCATTTCATTCTGTATTCTAATCTATCATGCTGACTAGAGGCATATCAGTGTACTACAGCTGTAAGGTTTGACTGACCTACATATCAGATTCTGACTTCCTACCCTTCAGAACTAACATCCCACTGCCTGACCTGCTGTAGTCTGTCTGTGTAGGCCTGGGGGGAGGTTACCCATAGCCATAATTCAGAGGCCTTAACACAGCCTTTGTTTGTGTTTGTCTACACCTGTCCTGCTGGCTGAGACTGTTGTTGGGTATGTGAACCTCCCTGACTGGCATGTGTGAGTCATATGGACACACATGTGGCCCAGCACATTTTCTGCAGTGGGTTTTGTCGCCATGTATAGTACTGGCTACTATGGTGACACCAGTATTTGTTACAGATCTCATGGTGCCACTATAGGTGTCTACTATTTGATGGCATCCCATTCAGCCACCCAGTTCCCTTGTATGCTCACATCCATACCATAGATACAAGTAACAACACATACTACTCCATTCGGCAATTGGTAAGGAGAGTGACATACCTTGTGGGTGTGCCAGAATTAAGGATGGTGCTGGAGGGCTGCCTATGTCAGATGCACATAGTACACTCACTATACATGGTTGAGCACAGGTAGTGTCATGTTTGGCATCCCTTTTACTGTATGTGTGAGTCAGGGAGTGGTGTCATTCCCTGGGTCCCTCCTGTGTCAGTGTATGTGCTATGCATTGCCTCTTTGCCAAGGCCAGGGCATACTGGGCACACCTCCTTCTGCCTATTGGGGCAGGCTGAGGTTGTTCCTCCTCTGAGTCATTCTGTACCTGTGCAGGCCTTGGCAATGGTGGGGGCTGCATGGCCCTGGCCCATGCTGTTCCTGCTGCAGCTATTTCTGCAGGATCATATTGTGTAGCATGGCACATACTATGACAATTTGAGTACATGTAGCTGGGGAGTACTGCAAGGCTCCACCAGATGTGTCCAGGCACTGGAACCATCACTTCAGTGTCCCAAACACATGCTCTATTACAACTCTGGTCTGCGCGTGTGCCTCATTATGGAGTTCTTGTTTGGGTGTGTGTGCATTTCTGATGGGTGTCATCAGCCATGGCTCCAGTGCATAACCAGAATCCCCCACTAGGTGACCGTAAGGGATGTCCCCACTGGCAAATCTCTGGTACAGCTGCGTCAGGTGCCAGATGTGGGAATCATGATAGCGTCCAGGGCAGCCAGCACACACATTCATTATAATGCCCTGGGCATCGCACACAACCTGGCAGTTGATGGAGGGGAAGCCCTTGTGGTTGATGTAGACCCAACCCCGCTCAACAGGTGGTGCTTTGATGCATATGCGCGTGCAGTCTATAGCACCTACTACCTCAGGGTATTCTGCTATTTGGTGGAAGAGATGCATATTGCTGGCCAATGCTTCACAGGTTTTAAGGAAATATACGTGCTTACCGGCATGTGATGACATGGCATCCAGGAACTGGTGGAGTAGCCTGGATGCTGATGCCTGTGAGATCCCCATGATATTCCCAGTTGGCCTTTGAAAGGTACCTGTAGCTAGTATTCTTAGGCCTGCACATACCTTTGGTATCCACTGGGATGGGTTCCCCTCTGTTAGTTCTGTGTGTTAGGTGTGGCTGGCACAGCTCAACAATTTTACTGTAGGAGGTCGCTGTTCACCCTATAGTGCTCCACTATCTCCAGCTCATGTAGCCCCTGGTAGGTTACCCTGGGTCTGTACACTCTTCTCCGTCTTCTCACTGTGGGTTGCTCAACAGCATTCTCATCCTCACCACCCTCAGCCTCTTCCACATGTTGATGTATGATAGCTACTGCAGCCCCTATCATTTTGTTTTTGTTTGTTAAAATATCCCCACTTGTATACACCGTTGGTTTAGAGTATGTGGGAAAAACCAGAGGGAAAGGTGTTTGCCTAGTTTATAGTAGTGTTCTGGGCTGGGGTGGGCTTCTGTCTGTGTAATTGGCTGACTCTGATACATTTCACCTGACAGCTATGCTACTTCTCCTAGATTACCTTCCTACTACTGTTTTTCCTTCCCACTGCCTTCCTGTTTAAGCCCAGGGGTGCACCACGCAAACACAGTGCTCAAATGTGCACAGAGCTGCTATTTCCTGGTATACTTTTTTTTCCCTTTAAAACCCAGTGTGCAGCATGCACACCTGCTTAGGCAATGTAAAGAGTGCTAGGCAGCCTCAGAATACCCCCTTGCTTAGCTCTGCTAAGCTAAGGGCAAACGCAAGCCACAGGGCACCAATCCGCTTACAGTATGCCTGACACACCCCACTGCGATGTCAGCTAACTCCTAGGCTAGCGCCAAGCTATTCCTGATCTTGCACTGTTGGGTGCTGAATAACATGCTGGGGACCAAAAAGGCAGAAGAATGTTCCGTTTAAGCTTGCTCAGCAAAATCACAACAATAACTAAGAGATGAGCGATGCACCACACCATAAAACGTATCTCAATGATTTATTCAGAGCTGTATCTCAGCAAGGCAAAAAACAACAAACAACGGATTAGCGCTTTCAGCTATCAAAGCCTTCTTCAGATCCACATACAAAAGCCACATCTCAATCTAATATAAAGCATATAGCAGCCAATGACAAAAACATGTAAACAAGCTGCTTTGCTCTAACCAGTACAAGTGCTTATACAAGCACTTCATCATCCAATGTGTTTTGTTAGTCTAATTAGCTTTGACTAGCAAGTTAAGATGGAAGATTCTCAAACATCATTGGTCTCAGCTAGCAAATTAAAGCAGAAATGTAAATCAGACTTTACTTGCTTAAAAATCATTGGTTTACTTTAAACATTAGACAAAACCGAGCTTTAACTAGCAAGTTAGGATGGAAAATGTAAATTAAACTTCACTTTCTCAAACATCATTGGTCTGGGCTAGCAAATGAAAGCAGAAATGTAAATCAGACTTTGCTTGCTTAGAAATCATTGGTTTGCGTTAGACATTAGACAAAACATAGGGAACTTATATCAAAAAAGTATTCCCTATCGCTTTCATAAGAATAAAAAACAAATTATTCCAAGTTCACTCATCAAAAAGCGCGATTCTATAAAGACATTTAACAAAACATATCTTACTAAAATATAAATAATTAAAACATTTTAGCATTTAAAAATATGTATGCAAAGTCCTTAATAACAAAGTGCTAATAAAATATAAAATATATCTGTAAATTATGTAATATATACTACCTACATAAAAAATTATTAAACAGAAGCAGAAAAAATATACATTAATAGTATAAGCAAACACTATCGTTGAAGATGTCATAAACAACGAACCCCAGGAGCTATAAAAAGTCTGAACAGCTCCATAAAAAGATATGATAACCATCTTGAATTTCTACTATAAACAACAGCGACTAGAAATAAAAATATAAATATATATATAAATATAATACAAGTTGCTAGGACAATTAATAAGGCAATATGGGTCATAATCAGAACCTTCAAACAGACGACAGTACACAATATATAAAAATCACATGATTGATAGTTGTTAACAAGTCAACCGTATGAAAATTATTTATTTATTAAGCTAGGCTGTATATTGAATAATTTTTCTAGTCTTCAAAAATGGCTTGATTGGTACACTTCCATTTAATCCAGGCGGATGATCAGCACGCATCCATTTGGATTCCTCACGTTCAAATGTTGCTTGTTTACATGTTTTTATCATTGGCTGCTATATGCTTTATATTAGATTGAGATGTGGCTTTTGAATGTGGATCTGAAGAAGGCTTTGATAGCTGAAAGCGCTAATCCGTTGTTTGTTGTTTTTTTGTCTTGTTGAGATACAGCTCTGAATAAATCGTTGAGATACGTTTTATGGTGTGGTGCATCACTCATCTCTTAGTTATTATTAACATGCAGGGGAAATCTGGGATTCAGTATCATTCCCCTCATTTGCATAGGATTGCCTGCTGATGCATAGTTACAGGTCCCACACTGAGCCTCCCCCCTTAGCAACCACTATTCACTGGCCATATTGTCTTCTGCCTGCCATTGAGTATAATGGCAAAATAGTGATTTTGGTTAGAATGCTTATTTTAAGTTTTTTATTTTATTTTTCGCTCGATCCCATTTGTATGGTGCTGCCCTACTCTTAAACAGCTGAGATCAGCTAAAAAAAGAAAAGTTAATTTTTTTTATTTTTGCAGCTGTTTTCCATGCCAATGGCCATATATTTGGCCATTGGCATGCTTTCTAGATAATATCCACCCTTTATTTGGAGCTGTCATGGCTCCGTTTTGTAGTTTGTAGAAATGTACTCAGTTACTAATTGAGTACATTTCTGCAGATTACACTAGTCCTGCACGGCCGGCTGCCAGCTTCCTGGATTGCAAATTCACCTCATTTGCATGGATTTAACCTGCAAATGGGGTAATTTGCATACAGGAGCTGAGTCCATGGAAGACTAGTGCAGTAGCGCACGTGCACGTCCCTACAGCTTATTCCTGGATCGCACGGCAGACATATTGCCTGCTGGAGCTACTGCAATAGTCCTGCACACCGTGCAGGGCTTGCTGAATCCAGGGGTTTAATTTTTTTTTAGCAGTGGTCATGTGACTCAGGTCAGCTGATACTTTAAAAAATATAAGTGGTACACTGTATTTTCAGTAGGTTTCTGATGAAGTCCTAAAAGAAAATTGAATTAAAGTGCTAAAATATTAATAATTTTATTGCAGAGAAGTACAGTTTTGTACCTACCATAAATGTAGATGTTCGAAGATCCACATTGCTGCAGTCCTAACACTTGGGTAGTCCGCTGTCCCTCATTCGGCCCGAATATCAGAGTATAAGGCTGACGTCGGTCAGGGCGCATTTGACTGACATCAGAACGTCAGGGTACAAATGCGCATGACCGACATCATATCCTCAGTCTTTTCTTGCCCCAGATGTCAGAAGACCCTAAAAAGAAAGGTCCAAACCCAAAGACCACAACTAAACAAACAGCTAGTCTAACACCAAAAATATGTATAATATATACAATATATACAAAATGCAATATACAAAATGCAGTTTACCTCAGATGGATAACCCAACCCACACAACCACCTCAAACAACAGAGGGAAGGAGGGAGGGTAAATTGGACTGCAGCAATGTGGATCTTCGAACATCTACATTTATGGTAGGTACAAAACTGTACTATGTTCTTCATCTCACATTGCTGCAGTCCTAACACTTGGGTAGAATCCCAAAGCAGAGGTAAGGGAGGATGGCTAAACTATAATGAAGCAGGAGCTGCCAAAATGCCCTGCAACACAGCAGTGGCAAAACCAGCCCTGGATTTAGAGTACAAGGGAAGGTGGTAATGCCTAGAGAAGGTATGCACTGAACTCCAAGTGGCTGCCTCCAAAATATCCTTAGTAGCCACCCCTCAAAAAGCTGTTGAAGTGGCAGTAGCCCTAGTGGAATGAGGTCTAATCCCAGCTGGAATCTCTTTGCCATGATGGGAATAACAGAAAGCAATGCAAAATCCAATCCACTTAGAAATAGTTTGTTTTGACACAGGCTTGCCCTGAGAGCACAAAGCAAAAGAAACTAATAACTGCTGAGATTGTCTGAACCCTTTAGTTCTGTCCAAATAATATCGCAACTGCCTGTGAACATCTAAGGTGTGCAAAATCTTTTCCCCTTTAGTTTGGGGATTTGCATAAAAAGTAGGCAAATGAATAGTTTGGTTTAAAGCCACACTAGAAACCACTTTAGGCATAAAGGAGGGATTGGTACGTAACGATACCCTATCCTTGTGAAAAATTAAGAAAGGCTCAACTGCCATAAGGGCCTGTAATTCAGAAACCCTTCTTGCAGAGGTAATGGCCAACAAAAAAGCAGTCTTCCATGACAAATATTTCAACTCAGCAGTAGCTGCAGGCTCAAAAGGTTGTAGAGTGAGTTTCTCCAACACAAAATTGAGATCCCAAGCAGGAGTAGGAGCTCTTCGTGGGGTCTTATATTCTTTGCCCCTCTGAGAAATTGCTTGAATAAAGGATGAGAAAACAATGGTGGGTCACAATCGTAGTGAGCTGAAATTGCTGCAGCATGAATCTTAATAGAAGAGAAGGACAAACCTTTGTCCAATAACTCAGTAAGATATTGAAGAGCCACACTTAAGTCAGGCTCAGAAACATCCAAATCCTTAGCTGCACTCCAAAATAAAAATCTCTTCCATTTATCTGCGTACACTTTCCTTGTACTAGGCCTTCTGGCTTCCAAAATCACATTCAAAACTTGTTGTGGAAGTTGAGACCCTCTATGGTTTAAAACAGAATATGCCATGCTGTTAGGTGAAGAGAGTGAAGTTTGACATTGAGCAAATGACTGTCCTCCTGGGACAACAGATGTGGAATCAAAGGCAAAGGCCATGGAGGCTTCCGTACTAGACTTCTCAGTAGTGGGTACCAGTGCTGTCGAGGCCAATCTGGAGCTATCAAAATCATCCTTGGCTTGTCCTGTCTGACCTTCAGAAGTACCTTTGGGAGGAGAGGCAGAGGTGGAAAGGCATACACATGAAGATTTTTCCAACTGAAAGAAAGAGCATCCACTTTCCAAGCTGTGTGATGAAACCGCTTTGTGCAAAACTTTGGCAGCTGGTTGTTTAATGGAGAAGCGAACAGATCTATGTCTGGAGTTCCCCAGGACACTGTCAATTTCTGAAATACATGAAGATCCAGTTTCCACTCGTGGGGATCCATGATTTGTCTGCTTAACACATCTGCTAAGGAGTTCTGTGCTCCGGCAGAAACCTTGCCTGAAGACTTAGTTGTAAACTGAGAGCAGTCTCCCACAAAATCATTGCTTGCCTGCATAGAGGATAAGAATGTGTTCCCCCTTGCTTGTTGATGTACCACATGACAGTTGTGTTGTCTGTTAGAATCAACACCTGCCCTGGAAGAAGTAAATCCTTGAAAGCTATTAATGCAAACTGGACTGCTAACATCTCCTTCATGTTGATATGTAGATGTTGTAGTCTGGCAGGCCACTTGTCTTGTATCCACTTTCCATTTAGATGAGCTCCCCAAGCTATGTCTGAGGCATCTGTCGTTAAAATCTGACTCGCCTCTGGCCGGGTCACAGAGAGTCCCTTGTTTAGGTGACATTCCTGAGCCCACCACAAAAATTCCTTTTGAATGCAAGGTATTATTTGAATGACAGTGTCCAGATCCTGGCAGTGCTGTGTCCATACATTTTGAGATACCATTGTAGCTTCCTCATATGCAGTTTGGCATTGGGAAGCACCAGAATACAAGATGCCATGAACCCTAAGGCTTGAAGGACTGTCCTTGCAGTCAGCCCGGACTGATGAGATAGCTGATGGAAGTAAAGGGATAGACTCTTTTGTTTGTCCGGGGTTAAAAAGGCCATCTGGGATGCTGTATTCAGTCTCACACCCAGAAAGCACATGTCTTGAGAGGGTACTAGACTGGACTTTATTTCGTTCACAGAATACTCCAGGCATCTTAGCACTGCTATCACATATTCCAAATGATGAAGAAGCTCTTCCCTTCCTTGAGCCAGAATCAGGCAGTCGTCCAAATAAGGATAGATCTGTATTCCTTTCAGCCTGAAGAAAGCTATCACTGGAGCCAGAACGTTCGTGAACACTCTGGGCGCAGTAGATAAGCCAAAGGGCAATGCAGAGAACTGATAGTGAGAAGTCCCAGCTCGAAAACGCAGATACTTCCTGCAACTTAGTCTGATAGGAACATGAAGGTAAGCCTCCTTGAGATCCAAAGTTACCATCCAATGATCTTTGCCCAGGAGAGGTAAAAGCTGCTGCAACGTCAACATTTTGAACTTGGGAATGTCCAGATAAGTGTTGAGGATAGACAAATCCAAAATTGGTCTCCACGTGTTCCCCTTCTTTGGGACTAGGAACAGGCGAGAATAAAATCCTAGGCCCCTTTCTGGCAAAGGAACCGGCTGTATGGCCCCTATTTGGAGTAGCAGTGAAATTTGCTTGTGAGCCTCTATTCTTTGTTGAGGAGGAATGTCTGGCATGCCTTTGAAAGGAGGCAAGGTATGGAAATAAAACCTGTAACCGTGATGTATGATATCCAGTACCCATTTGTCTTGGGTAATCAAACTCCAATTTTCTTTGAAAAGTGCCAACCTTCCTCCCAAAGGTGCTGCCAGGCGAGAAGGTTCTGGCAGCTGAAAAGGTAGGTCATTGGGTGTGTTTACGAAAGGACTGACCCCTGCCCTCACTTGAAGACTGTGCAGGAGAACTCCCTGTTCTGGGCCTGAAAGAGCCCTGACCTCTGCCCCTGCCACGTCTAGATCTACCCCTAGACTGGGAATCATAAGAAGGATACGTCCACCCTTTAGTAGGCCAATTTCTACTAAACTTTGGAGGCTGAACCTGCAAAAAATCTTTAACAGTCTGCATAGACTTAGCCTTATCTTCCATTTTCTTTAAAACTGCCTCAACAGGAGAACCAAACAAGGCATCAGATTGCAAAGGGGCATCCAAAATCCTAGTTTTAACATGGTCGGATAAATTTTGATCCCTCAGCCAGGCATGCCTGCGAAGAACTGACCCAGTGGCAGCCACCCTAGACGAGGCCTGTACAGCATCAAAACCACATTGCAAAGAATGCTTACCCACCTGCTCAGAAACATGCATTAAATCTTGTAACTCTTTACAGTCAATACCTTCCGCCAGGGCATCAACCCTAGATTTCAACTGAGAAAGAAGATAATTTTGATATTTCAACATGTGAAACTGGCAATTCAAAGCTCTCATGGCTAGAGTGGAAGAAGTATAAACTTTCTTTCCCCATCTATCCAAGGCCCTGGCCTCTTTATCTGCAGGAACCGGATTTTTGACAACAGAAGCCTTAACACCCTTAGGCCCCTGGCTAACCGTTTCTGGGTCTGCCCTAGGACTCTTAAAAAGATACTTATGAGCTTCAGGCACCCTGTAATACCTATCCGGTTTAACAGGAGCAGGAGGCAAAGAATCAGGATTAAGAGAAGCCTCTGCAAACACATCTTCCACCACATTCAGAACAGGAGGAATAGCTAAAGGCCTATGCTGGGGTAAAACAAAAATTCCCTAAGCCTTTTCCTGGAATCAGAGAAATCCTGACCTTCCCATTTAAAATGCTCTCTCATGGAGTGAAGGGTCTCTGAAAAAGAAAAATCCTCAGGAGGAGAAGCAGAAGGAGTAGAATCATCCATATCAGAATCAGAATAATGAGAATACTCCTGCAAGTCTTCAGTCAAGACTCAGACACATCCAAGCCTGCTCATACTCCCCCAACACAGGTTCCATCCTAGGCCTCTTATCAGGAGGGGGCATAGAGCCTCTAATTAAAGTAATTAAATCCTCTGCCATTTTGAGCATGTGCTTCTTGGGCACAGCACCTGAAGAACTGGGAGTGACACCCACCGAAGCTAAACTAGACCTGCCTCTAGGAGAAGCCTTGGAAGCAGAAAGAGAGGGCCTAGACCCCTTAGAAAGGGAGGGGAGTACAGTTACTTGAGAAGCCCCTACAGCCTGCCCTGCCTCCTGGGAGGCCACATCCTGTAAAATCAAAGTTTCTCCCTGGGTCTCCAGAGAGGCCTCCGTCGGAACCACCGGTTCCACTGACACCTCTAAAGAACTGGCGTCCGGTTCGGACGACTCCTCTAACCTAGGTTTAACTGCCTTGTCCTTGTGCTTCTTTGAGGAAGCCGGCGTCGGAGCATCCGGCGGCATTTTGTAATTGCACCGCTTCCCAAAGACCAACCTTGCACAATCCAACCTCCGCTTTATAGTGCGTTTATTAAACCTAGCACAAAAGCGGCATCCAACAACGCCGTGCTCAGGTCCTAAACAAGGTATACACAAATTATGATAATCTCTATGCGGTATCTGTTTCCCACAAGAAATACAGTTATTCACTTTTTCTGACATCCGGTAAACCACTGAGGCAAGAAAAACCAAAATATTCCCAACGGGTACTTAACCAACTCTGACTTCGGTCTGAAACTCCGAATTCGAAAAATTTCAGAACGCCGAACGGCACTTGCAACACTGCTTCTGCATCGGACCATGCGGCAAAAAAGACTGAGGATATGACGTCGGTCATGCGCATTTGTATCCTGACGTTCTGATGTCAGTCAAATGCGCCCTGACCGACGTCAGCCTTATACTCTGATATTCGGGCCGAATGAGGGACAGCGGACTACCCAAGTGTTAGGACTGCAGCAATGTGAGATGAAGAACATCGTGGTCCACGTGTGTTGTTCAGGGTTACATTTTATTACACAAGTGGTATTGGGTGTAGGATTATGTCTAGTAATTTTGTGTAGTGTGTAGTCAAGGATATTTTAGATATGGGGGAGTCTTTTTAGTGACTGTTGTATGAGTTAAAGATATTAAAGTTAACAAGTACTTTTTTTAGTTGTAAGAAATACAGGTTTTACAGTATAACAAGAGAGAAAAGGCTGAACAAAAGCAAGTTTTATGTAAACATGCTGTTATCTTGTGCTGCAGGGGAGAGGGTAGGGTGTAAAAGTGCACTGATTACATTATATGTAGAATTAAAATATTTCCATTTATTTTTCCAAGAGTGAAATAAACAAGTGTTTTTTTAAGTAAGCTTTGCAAATAGGACAAAATGGTAAAAGACATAAACAATACTAAGTTTCTTACATCTGTAAAGATACTAGCTTGTTTTTTTTCTTTAGCAGATGTTCAGTGGGAGTCAAGAAGCCTGCAGCTGAAGGCAGCTGTACATTCAGTTCTGAAACATTCATTGACTACTTTTGTACGTGGAAATTGGCTTTCTGCAGGTGCAAGCATTCTTGGGAGTTCTGAGCATTATTTGCTGAACAAAATGCAAAATTTAAAGGTACAGTGGTAAGCACTTCAGTGAAAAATAAAGTTTGAAATTATGGAAAGTGAATAATAGCCTCCCCTAGCATCCTTAATACTTTAAAACATCTAGTAGAACATTATACTTTTTCTTGGGGCTAAAAGTCAGTGTTTTCTGAAAGCATACAAGTTGGTTTTCACATATGGGAGTGGAATAGGGATAAGAAAAGAACATACATCAGTCAGTGTAAGTGGGAGCATCGGTTGTAGCATGCACTTTAGCATGAGTAACCTTAATTTTAGGTGAGGTAACTCCACTGGGTGCAGATGTCAATTTGGGGAAATTGTTCCTATCTGGAGGGTTAAACTTAATTTTTTTATGCACATGTGCATAGCTTTATGTGCCTGTTCTAAGTTAACAAGCGATGGGGGCCTTCTGAAAATGTATTTTTGACAGTTTTCATTAATACAAAAAATCTTGAAAATCTAATATAGGTTCAAATGAGATGAGAAAAAACAACTATATTAAAGATCAGCCTTGCCAAACATTAGTGTGTTCAAGTAATGCAAAACTTGAAAGTACACATTCAAAAAACCAGTTGTGTATAATAGGTGAGAACAATAGCTTTTTATCATAATGGCTACTATCCATATCATCTTGGAACTTAACTGGCCTTATGGGTATAGAGAAAAAAGAAAGCATAATTAGGAAATGTAGAGTGTAAATAGCAATGGTGCAGGAGACATATTTGGAAAGAAATGGACATGTGAATTTGAGAAAGAAAGGACTTCAGGATGGATATTCAACAGAATAGCAGGGACAAAAGGAATTAGAAAAGGGGGGCATTTATACTAATTGCTAGCGGGGTTCCAATAGTGGTAGAAGGGGAGAGAATAATGGTAGATTTGTGACAGTAAGGGGCTGTTGGCAAGGGAGGAGGATTAACCCGTCAAGTATTTATTGTCCACAAAAAAAAAAAATGCTGCTATGAAGCTTAAGAAAAATTTGAGAGAAAAAGTCAGCTTTCAGCAGGGAATATTGCTAATAGCTAGAGACTGGACCTTGATTTGCTATAGTGAGGATGTATCAGGGGGACCCAGAAGGGAAACAACAAAATATGGTAGATTTCTGAAGAAATTAATGAAACTATTTGGTATGGAAGATGTGAATTCAGTAGTAGTAACCTGGACAGAATTTCACATATTATCCCCCAAGGTACAATAACTGGGCTAGATTAGATAAAAATTATATTTCAAGGGTACATAGCTATTTAATTGAGAGTTTCAACACACATCCAATAACTATTTCAGATTATGCACAAAAAATAGGATAAAAATCAAGAGTAATGAACTAAAAATGAGAAACTGGTGCTTTCCCACCTACCTCTTAAAACAGAAAGGAGTTTAAGCAATGGGAAATTATTCAAGAGTTATTAGGGAAGGTAAAAATATCTTCAGAAGTTATACCTAGTGAGTGGGATAAGATGAAAAGGGTTTAAAAATAGGGTAGTAATAAGAGAGATACAGTTAAGTAGTAGTCAGAATTACTTGGGCTGACAAAGTATTGCTGAATAAAAGGAACTTACAAAACAAGAAGAGCTGCAAATGCAGAGAGCTAAAGAGAAAAATAAGGGATTATCTGCATAATATGCATGAGTTTAGAAAGATAGGTGTTATGAAACTACTTTTGGATAATAACTCCACTGCACAAAAATTTTAGCACAACAACTTATGCAACAGAAAGTAGCAAGGGTTGTCTCAAACTTAGGAAGCCTGTAACAAGAAAAATAACCAGAGATCCTGTAGAGTTTTTACTGGTATTTCAGAAATTGTATACAAAAATCATATAAGGCAGAGAAATGTAGAAAGCAAGAAAGAACAGAAATGGAAATATTTACCAAGCTACGGGATAGATGAGGCTCAATAACTAATGGTTAAGATAGAAGGGGATGAGATAAAAATGATGTATAATCAATCTTCAGGAAAGTGTCTAGCAGCAGATGGTATTCCTGTGGAAGTTTAGAAGTTAGGAGGGAAGAAAGTGATAAAGATCTGGACAATGTTAACACTATTTTAAAAGGAGGAGAAGCAGCAGCATCTTGGAAGAAAGCTGTGGTGGTTGTAATACCTAAGGATAAAGTCCCATCAGACCCAGCTTCATATAGACCCATTTCAATTTTAAACCATGATTATAAAATGTTTATTTCTATACTAGCTAAACAAATGGAAAATTTGAAAAAAATGTTTTGCTAAACTTGACAGAGATAGATCAGTGGGTTTTTGTGGAGATAAACCAAACATCTCACTACATTAAGAGAACAATGATCCAGGGGAAGCAGAATGTAAGACAGTATTGCTGCTGTTGGTGGCTCTTGATGCTGAAAAGGTATTTAACAGAGTAAGCTTGGATTGTATGAGTAGGGCAATGGAAGCATTTGCATTCCATGATACAATAAGGTTAAATAGATGGATATATGAAGGAAAGAGGGGAAGAATTAAAGTGGGAGGGTTCCTTTCTAAAAATTTGTGTCTGAACAGATGAATTAGGCAGAGGTGTCCTCTTTCCCCTTTATTTGTTTTATATTTAGGTCCACTTGCAAAGAAAATAAGGGACTCAGAAATGCAAGGACATAATTGGTATGCTAATCAAGAAAAGTTGGCTTTATTCAGATGATATTATTTTGTACCTGATTTTGTGTCTTTCGGCTTTTCCCAGTTAGGGGTTGCCACAGCAGAACTCCGGTCCGCTAATGATTGGTAGTGGATTTTTACGTACCGGGTTACCAGCCCTGATGCACAACCTTCAACGAAGGCACGCCCCATTCACGTATGCCTCCACACAGAAGACGCTCTAGCTGAGAATCGAATGGGACAACATCTTGCTATGAGGTGACAACGCTACCGCAGCGCCACCACCGCAGTGTTTGTACCTGATAAATCCAGGAAATAACATCTCATTGTTGTGGAACATTTTGAGACTGTTTCAAGTCTTTTTTTTTGGCATATAAAATTAAGATAAAATAAATGGTATAGCTGTGAATTATGTACCCTGTGATGGCCTCTCTTTACCCGGGAGCCAGTAATCAAGGAGCGTCAATACTCACCGCTGACACTGGTGAGTGATGGTCACTAAAAATACAAATGGATTTACACAGTATTTTCAAATGCTGCTCTCTGGATCAAGCACAATTTTCTCCAAACGGACACCTGTAACATGCTCCAGAGCCCTGGACTGGACTCTGTCTCTCCAGATCCCCAAAAATCTCACTTTGGAGCACTATGTCCCAGTTTCAAGTAACTGACATACCCACACCTGGGTATTTGATTACATACACACACACACACACACGTACACACACACACACACATACACACACTCCTGGGAAAGACTGGCACAGATTTTCTAGCTGTGCCCCTTTCTGTCCAGACAATCAGGTAACTACACTGTCAGCAGTCAGTTGCTATCGAGCTCGTATAAGGTGTGATGTGGATATCCCTCCACTGCCACCAAATATGTGATGCCCCACCACCTTAGGACCAGTAATCAAGGAGACTTAATCCTCACTACTGGCACCAGTGGGGACACTCACTGGGAGGATAACAGGTACACACACAATATTTCCAGATGCAGCTCTCTGCATCAAGTGCAATTTTCCTTAAGAGCACACAGAGACCACAGTCAATCTGGGGATGGTTTCTGCCTCTTTCTCCAGATCTCCAATAAGACTCCACACTGGCACACCTATAGAGTTGAGATCTCAGCTGAGTGTAAAAGCCAAGTCCTCCAGCACCCTCTCTGTCCATCCAATGCTTTGTGTCCCTGCCCAAGTAGCTGACACACACACTCTTTGAGATTCGATTTACACACACACACACACACACACACACACACACACACACACACACACACACACACACACACACCTGCAAAAGGCTGGCAGGTTTACTAGCTATGTCCCCTTTTGCCCAGACTATAAGGTAGTTATGACTGCCACCAGACACTCCAGTCAGCTATTTTAAAGCTCTTCCAAGGGTACCCAATATACTGAGTGAAATTAATATTAATACAAATGGTAGTTTGACCAAGAGCAAGACTATTAGGAGTGGCCCACTCAGTGTCACCAAGTAAATATGGAATTGCTCTCTAAACTTAAATATATCTACAAAGATCCACCTCAATGAAATGTTTAAATATACTTAATAATAAGTAATAAAAGAACAAAAAATACTAGGTATATATTCTCATTAATATTAGAGTTTAAAATTACAGGAAATATTTAAAATAACATTAAAGGACAGGCTCAGACAAATAAAGAAAAACAATATCTAAACTAAGCTTCACTATATTCCTGACTGTATCTAAGAGAGTTAATATTCCCTACATACTTAATAGAGCAAGGCAGATGCTGTGGTGAATGGCTGTTCTTGTTGTCAGGCCCAAGACAGAATACAGAATGCTCTGTCTTACTCAAAGACTTCTCAAAATAATATCTAAAATATTACTTTTTAAATAGCTTGCAAAATGACATTACTTCTGATCATTTGACTTCTCGTTCCAATGCAGCCCCCAATTGCTGGAAGCTGGCAGGACTTAGCACCTACCTGTAAAAATACACACACAAGGCCATTTGCTCTGATCTTTAGCAGGAGCTGGAAGTCATAAAAGAATTGCATACCTCCACGCTTCCAGAGTTTAATTAGTACACCCCAAAGACAATACAGAAAGATTCCTAGTACAGACTTTGTGTCTCTGGCTGCCTTGAAACCTGTGAGGACAGCATCTTTATGGCCTAGCCTATAAAGTGATTTAATTTCAGATATTGTTTAAAGTTTACTGGACTGAGGTTAGCCTCCTTTCTGGCAGTTTCTGCTATCAAAACATATACATTTAAACAGATACAGTAGTGCATGTACATTTCTATTCTCTCCAGTAGGGCACACTGTGAATACATTTCAAATACAATCACTTTAAAAATACCTTTTCAACACAAACATCTGTACAAATCAGTTTGATATACACTTGACATACAGTTCTAATACAGTTGTAACACCAGGATCTTGTATGGCATACAGTGTGAATACATGTGTAACACTAGCATCTTGTATGAATCAGTTTGATATTCATAAATGACATATTATTTACAACACTCCAGCTAGCTATGCTGGCAGTACCTCTTTTCATCTTACTAGTGTATCTCACTGTACTGAATAAAATCATTGCTAATATAAATGGTAGACTGCAACCCAAGTAGCAAGGCTTTTCCGAGTGGCCAAGGCATCACCAAAATAAGCACAAGTACTCTCAAGATGTTAAAAGTAATCTCTAAAAGACCATCCACAATGAAAGGTATAAACATATTTAATAAAAAATAATAAAATAGAAAACATGAGAATATTAAATATCCAAGTACAACAAGCATCAGAGTTTCAATCACAGGAGAAATAAAAATAGCACAGGTGGATGGATTCAAACATATCAGAAAACACTACTTAACTAATTTCATTGTATTTACTCACTGTCTAAAGAATAACTGTTCTCTAGCTTACATAATTAATATAGCGAGGCAATGCTGAGATGCTTACTTCCACAAGGCAAGGTGATGTGCTTCCAACTTATACTGATCTGAACTCAACTGACTATCTGCGATAACTGTCATAGATTTTTATATCAGGTTCCAAAGAAACAAAACAAAACAAGCTGTTGCATGAGATCCATCCTCTCAGTGCTGGTTATAGAATGACATCACATTTGATCACCTGACTCTGGTACAGTACACATTCAGAGCTTTGCTTTGATCTGTTGCAGTATTTGAAAATTATAGAGCAATTTCAAAAAAAAAAAAAACTCTACTCTAAGGATTTTTACAAGTCAGTGTGTTAGTCAGATGACACAAAATCATCCACAAAACTCCAGCCAACCATGCTGACACATGTCACACATTCACTGCCCTACTCTCCCTGGCACAGATGGCAACACCCGATATCATAACATACCCACACATGAATTACCCATATTTACAAGGATAGAATAAGATGAAGTATTTAGGAGTACACATTTAAAAATATTTCAGTACTAAACAAAAGATAATACAACAGAAACTGAAAACTCTTGTTTACGGATATGGATAATAAAATACAAGCAATGAAAATGTTTTTAGTCCCATTAGTTTTTTGTATGGGTCAGGCATATTTTTATCAACCAGAGGAGAAGTTGTGGATGAAAATTAAGAGTTGTAGGAATTTAAGTGGAATAAGTTGATCCTTCCAATACAACAAAGTGGTTTAGGATTAGCTGATTTGAAATGATATTTTAGAGTTACACGGTTAAAGCTTATTACATAACTCAAGCAGAAGGTTATAATTCCATATGAAAAGGGAGGACGATGAAGCAGGGGAAAAGTTCAAGAAATAGAGATAGTAAAATTTTGGATGCAGATCCTTATGGATAATATTAACAACCACTGAGTATATTATATTCATAAAGTAGCAGAAAATATTCTTAAGAACTAAGTCAATGTGAGATTGGAGAAAGGAGATTTTGCCAATAGGGATGACTGCAAGTAGTGGTACAGAAAATAAGCAAGAAGGGACTGTAATTTACCAGTGAACTGTCAAAAGAACCAGGGTATTGAGAGCAAATAACTAGAAAGAGAAATATAATAATGGAGACCAAGAAAATGTTTGGACTGCAGGGTAAAGACAGTCTTCCCTACCAGGGATGTATATCATAATATAGGCCAAGTGATAGGGAAATCTTAAGTGAAAGATCTGCTCTGGTGGAGTTTTTAGTTGAATCTAGAGTTGATGTTGCTTTTAGAAAAGGGTAATTTAGTAGGGCATGTAAAATATTGCTCAATAGCTATAACAGTTAATCAGAGGAGGTTAGAAAAGATTGGGAAGAGAGACTGGAAAAAGACTGGTATAGGAGAGCAATGGGAGGAGAAATGTATGGCTCCCAAACCTGCAGCAAAGTCCAGAAGGTTTAGGATCTTTGCTTGAAAGTGTTGCCTAGGTATTTTTATACCCCAAGCAGCCTTCAAATAATTTTTCCTCAAGTAGCAAATTTTGCAGGTGTAATAGGAATGAAAGATATAAATAGGAACATATGTTTTGGAAGTATAATGAGTTGGCAGATTTTTAAAGAATACTTAGAATACTCTGTCAGAAATATGATTAAAAATGTCTGTAACTAAGGACATTATTTATTTATTTATTTATTTTTTGAGCTGGGACACAGGATCTAAATTGTCTAGACATAGTAAGGCCTAGTTAAGCTTAATTCTGTTGGCTGCCAAAAAACAATTGCTAGAAAGTGGAAATCAAAGCCTAAACCAACTGTATTTGAAGTACTGAATATTATAAAAGAAGTAAAATAAATGGAAGAGGGATAGGGAAGGAGCAAAGTACAACTAAAATACTTTGAAATTGTGGAAACAATACACACAAAATGTTCAGAAGGAGGACAGGTAAGGTTTAAGGGAAGACCGGAATCAGAAGTTTATGTAATGCTGGACTGATGATAACTACAAAGAAAATGTATGTGATGTATAATGTATGTAAATGAAAAAATGTGAGGGGAAGGAGCAAATGTCATAAAAAATATGGAAAATACATGCAGAATTATGTTGAGGATGAGGAGGATTGAAGTTTAAGGGAAAGCAGAAATTCCACAATTTATGTAATATTAGACTGTTGATTAAAAAGAAAGAAAAGATATGTCATGTATAATGTATGTAAATGGAAATAAAATGCTACTATGGTTTGTTTTCTTTTCCATTAATGCATGTTTGCCTGTATCTTGTGATAATTTAATAAAGGTGTTGCAAAGAACTTACTGTCATTCATTCTTTTTTCAATTCTTTAAATATTCCACTTCATCACAGGAGAGCTGGAGCATATTCTGTGTGTTAGTGGGTGTGAGGCAGGTAAATTAATCCTAGATTGGATATCAATCTTGTTGCAAGATTTATACAACCATGCACATCTTCAGTTAATTTAGAGGAATGCAACTTCACCCGTGGCATGTTTTGGGGGAATAAGAAAAAGATGAAAACATCCAGTGAAACCTTACACAGAAAGAATGAAGGCTTTTTGAAACTATTCCAGCCAGTAACAAAACTGGTGAACCAAGCAGTGTAATGCTGCATTGCAAAATGGCACACCATTGTGCCACTCCTTTACTGCTATATGAATATAGCAGAAGTGTCATTTTTGCATTACTCTACACACAGAAATGTCATAGTACCATATATGCAAAATTTGAGGTTGCAGTTCTGTAGGTGTTTGTCTACCATTACTGATTCTCTTCACAGTCACAGTATTATCCTCACATTAATATAGATATGAAACTGGTCACATTCTTAACTGCTAGAACAAACTAATAATGACCTTTAGTCAGATTTTATTTAACATTTTTGGGTGACAACTTTTGCTATGAAAATCATTTACAAAATGCTGCTTCCTAAAAATCGCAGAATTAAATTAACTATTTTGGATTTTACATCCCAAGTACTCTCCACATCTAAATAATTGATTAATTTGTAAGAGAAAGAAATATCCACAGGTAGTTTTCTCATATGTTGCATATGCATTTTAAATTCATTTTACTCTTTTATTTTTCATTTTATTAGTATTTTATGTTGTACTTTGTGTCATATTTATTACTTTTCTAGATTATGACATTCTTTTAGATGTCATGTTTCTTATAGAAGTCTTTATAATGAGTAGATGAAAGCATTTGACTGCATTTTCTTGCACTGCTCACAATCCTTTCCTTGCTTATTAATTTAATTTGTCTGTACTTACACTGTGGCCCTGGTTCAGAAAGGTTAGTATTAATAGTAATCCCTTTTAATCACAGCCATTAGCTATTTCCATTTCTTAGACAGCCCTACCACAGTGCTTCCCTCAATGACCAAAAAAGCTCCTCTCTGTATGCACACTCATTAAATCTGCTGGGCATGATCTGTACTTGTACTGTGTTGCTAAGGCCTGAAACTCCTTACCTATATCCATCTGATCAATACCCTCACTACAGTCCTTTAAAAGTGTGACTTCCTAGCCAAAATTCATTTCTGTTCTTGCTCAACCCAAGGATAAACTATATCAGCAACCCCTATTGCCACATTCAAGTTGCACTGTCTATATTAATGTACTTCAGCTTGTTTCCATCAATGATTTTCGAAGTAGTCAACCTACATGATTGCCCAGATTTAAAATTGTTAAATCAAGACACTTACTACTTTAGAGGCAGCACAGATGTTGTTCGATCATTAAACAGGCCCCCTTTTGGACTAACCATTGGTAAGACGGCTTTTTCACAAATGGCACAAGCCTGCTGGAGTTGAGTTGCAACAGTGAAACTAGAAAACAGAAGTTTATAAATGGTTTTCAGGTAAAATTAAAAAAAAAAACATTTTTTGTCAGCATAAAAAGCATATAATTCAGAGATAACAGCTAACACACAGTTATGCAAAGTGAGATTTAAAAATTAAGGTAGCGTGTCCACATATCTGTGCTATTGACGAAGCACAAAAATGCTTATGTGTAATTTTGTATGTACTGAACCTGGTTTATTTTGTAACTGCAGGTGTTTTATGACCATATCAAGTTTGTTTTCTTATCTTTCCCACATTTCCTGTTTTGGTATGAAGCAAAATGTGTTTTCTATCTTCCTATAAATATGCACCTGTAACATTTTTCTGTTTTGTGTTCTTTACTCTATTATTTGCTTCTGTAATGACAGATTGTATTATAATCACTTTTATTTTTGCCCCTTTCTTGGGTCCAACATGGAGACCAGTCCAGTTATTCATAAACTAATGCAAATAGATCAATAAATAAAAAATACAAAAGCAGCAATCTATCCTCACAAAAACATATGCATATGTGTAGAACTGCCTTTAACATGGGCTGTAATTTACTACTGAACAAATACAGGGCGTTGTGCCATAAAGGAGTCTGTTTCTTGCATAACAGCTCATTTCTGAGTGGCAAGACATATATTCTGATCATCTGACAAATTAACTTATTCCAGCAGACCTGTCCGAGCCCTAAAGATAGAGAGGGACAGTACTTTTCAGAATATAGAGGGGCCTGTAACCACAGTCCCCATAATAAATTGTCAGCAGCACAGACATAACAACAGATAAAGAAGGGTAATTATTACTGCATCTTCTGTATAAAGAGAACATTTGGTACTGCAACTAATGTTCTTGGGTATCCCATTTGCAATGAAGTGTCCAAATAGAATGCAACAGCTATGGGAGTTAACTGGAGATCTTCTTTTACTTGTAGGCCAGTCACTGAAAGAGAGTTGCTCCTTATTTATTTATTAATTTTATTTGTTTGATGAAGTTGTAGTGCTGCAGGGTTAGTTATTTCTGCTAGTCTTTCTTGGTAAGCAAAATGTTTTGGTGGAAAGCTGAAGCCCATCTTTATAATCTGATTTTAACACAACACACCTTCAAAATGCAAACTACTATGCAACATTCTTCAAAACTAATATCCCAACAGACCACTGCATTCACATGATAAACACTTCTCTCCATCTATAAACCCAAGAGATCTGCAGGAAATGCCCTGCACTGCTAGATCACGGAATTCAATCTCACTTATCCTAAGGTCCATATCTAACCTCCACGCACTTAAATCTACACTAAAATAATTTCTAACTGAATCTTGGATTTGTTCCTGCTATATACCCAGCTAAACACTGTATACTATTTCCAACTTTACCAGCTAACTCTGTAAACAAAAACTCTAATATCTCCACTTAACATGATGTACAGACATTCTTGTATTCATCTTTGTACATATTGAAAATATTTACCAGACTTTATATTATCCATTTCTACGGGAACACCATCTACACTCATACTCTCTCCTGGGTTTATTTAATTTGATTTATTATTTCCTTATTACTTGTCTACACTCTTCTGTTAGTTTCTCTGTTACATCTTCTATAACATCCTACCATAATATTTTATTTTCTCCATGTCTAATTTACCTGTATTTTCCTTTCCCCATCTTTTCCCACAGCTTCAGCCATCTTATTCAGTACACCCTATATATGTCCTATTACTATTATGCTATGATGTCTCTGCCAGTAAATCATTCTCTTTTTTTTTCGCTATTGCAACTATTATTCTGTGTCTTTGCCAATTAAGTATTGTTTTTAATTTCCTATATCAACTGTAGTACAAGTAATCACTCGTAATGTGATTGCATTACTCATTCATCTTGTATATTACTTATGCTTGTGATTCTCAATATCACTTTTTCTGGAGCTCCTCCCCTCTGGGACACTGCGGAAAATGGGTATTATTGTCCATTCAGACTTTCCAGTAAACAAATGTCAAATAAATAATATAGATGCCATTTATAAAACAGATGAAGTTGTCTGTCTGGGGAGTTTAAACACAGCACCCCTGCTGATGCAGATCAGAATTCTTTACATAGTATCTACACAAGCAGAGGTGCATTTGGCTGCTGGAGGTTACATGTGCCCAGTATTTATTTATTTATTTACTTTTTGTTAACTGGCATAGTCTGACTGGGTAGAAAAGACCTTTTTCAACAGAGGTCCAGGGAGAAAAGCTCCAAGCAGTGAGAATAAAAGCACATGCAGTAATGTTTTAAAAAAGATCTAAGGTAAACACTACAACAAAAACAGAGATAACGTGCAATAATGGTCTAATACTTAGGGTTCTAATGAAACAGTACATTATGAATACATACATAGAGAAAAGGTCTAACATGAAGACTTCTAAGAAAGCATTATATTAATATAAAGATCTTTGAGAGTGGTAGTTTAGCCAACATTAAAATAGAGTAGCTTTATGTTACAAAATGGAAGAAATGGGGTAGAGTAAGGGGAAAATAGGAGGAAATAGTGGGAAACTATGAAGAGGCAGTGGGTAGAAATGAGAAGGCAAATGGTAATTTAGGGAAATTTGAAGAGAAAAGAAGACATTTCTGGAAAAATGCGGTGAGATAATACAGCTGTACAAGCAACTTGTGTGTGTTTATGAGGTCTATAAGTCAGATGTCTCATAGACATAATGGTGGCTTGAAGGTTGCACATTATCCTGGTGAGGTACATGAGCACAATGGGGAGTCAATTATGTGTTATTTTAATTTGGGTTTGAAGCCTTTTAATTTGTCTGTTTTAGTGGAAGTGGTAACTTGTTCCAAAGTTTGGTGATCTAACTAGAATACAGAGTATCTCCTGCAGTTTGACTTTGTGGTGGCCAGAGGATGTTTTTGTTTTGTTTTTTCATTGGATCATAGTTCTCTGCACAGTGAATATTGCCAAAGGGTGTTTTTTTTTTTTAGGGACAGGCAGTTATTGAAGTTGTAGATAAAATTGTGGGCTATGACTAGCTGTGTGCAGATTAGGTGGTGGAGGTGTTCTAATCACTGTATTTGTTTTAAGGTGAGACAGTCGGGAGTCTTATATGAGAAGTTTGTAACAAATTCTGTTGCTTTGTTGTACCATGCCTTTAACTTTGTTTGATGTGTGGTTTGCAAGTTTGTAAATATGGCTGATATACAGCAGTGTGACAAGGAGGTAGGACTGGGAGTGGTTCTCCTTGTTACCTCATTTAAGTATGAGGTTGACTGGTAGAGAAATCCAGTATAATGAAGGGGATGGATCAAAGAGAAGGAAGAAACTTGCACCATAAGTATAAGGTGCACTTAATCAAATTTTTTTTTAATTACAATATCACAGATAAATACTGTGTTAAGGGCCATTGCTTATGCAGGTAACCATGAGTTGTGGTTTGAGGCATAAAGCAGCACAAGGACAAGATACAACATTCTGGAAACTGGATACCAGAGGACATGCATTACAAAAAGACATTAAATGTTCCTATGTAACACACATGCAATGAAGTAGTGCACACACACATGATGTGCTACAGCACATTTACAGCATAGTTTGAAGTATACATATACACTGTTGAATTATATGGGTTAAGCAACTAGTGCAGCAGCTAAAATGAAATCCACCTATCCCACAAAGTATCCTTGATTAGTATGCTAAAACATAGGGCACAGGCATTATAATTGGTTTCACAAGTTTAAAGAACATTTGATATCAGTATTACATATTTTTTTAATTGCTGAAATTGTCACTGTATATACTGTCCGTGGTTATTGATGTTTGTAAAAGCTTTTATTGTAATTTTATTTTGATATATAATTTTAACATACCTTCTAGCTTTTGTTCTAGTCCTAGGCTGAACAATCAATTGAATTGTAAAGAAATGTGATTGGATCATTTTTACTACAAATATATTATGTCACCAGGATTGTGTTTTTATACCCTGAAATACCAGGAAACCGAGGGATGAAAATGCTATGTTTTTTACAATAAAAGTTTTGTTTACATGACTTCCCACTTCATGTTTTTTTTTTGTTTGTTTATTTACTGGAACATTGATAGATAGGTGTAAGTTTCAAGCTGCTATATCCATCTTTCTTAAGAATATTTTTTTTCTTGGGGATAATGCTGAGGAAAAAAAGTTTAGCCAGCAAGAAGAAGGGGACACTGCTTCTTATTTTTCAGACAATAATAAATCCCATATAGAGGCTTTGCCAGTGAAGCATTGTATTGCTCCAAAGGAAAATGCCTAAGTAATGGAAAATGTACATGAGTTGACTAAAAGAATCAGGAGGACCTTGGACTTCAACCAAAAACTGGTGTTGGGACATGAAAATGAGCAGGAAGAAGACCAGCAACACTGTAAAATGTGTGAATAAACTGGAGACTGTAAAATATCAGTCTCATTAAATATAGGTTTGGATATGGGGAAAAAAAAGGGCGGAGGATGGATGGATGGATGTGAAATGTGGCTTTGTAAGAAGTGGTTGAGAAAGACTGGAATTTTGTTGATTGCATTAAAATGGTGAGTGAACTGTAAAGTATATACTTCACTTCATGTTATTAATGTTTAGAAAGATGATGAGGGGAATAAAGAAGTAACTCTAAGTAAAATTGAGTTTATGTTAATATTTGTATAAAATTTTTATGATATATGTGTGTGCTGCTTAATGTCTTTCTGCAGAACATCTGATCACATTTACATCCACACTGTACTAAGCAGATGTAAATGTGATCGGCCGTTGTGCAGACGGACATTAAGCAAAGCAAAATACAAAGTATACTATGTTGGCTTAATGTCTGTGCCACTTAACATTCTATGGGATAGAACCTATCCCGGATGTTATGCAGCTCATAACTGTATAAATTGCATGTTATAGTGTAAAGCAGTTTTGTATAGTGTGTAGTCAGGCATTTTAATTGTGAGGTGGGGGCATCTTATCAGTGACTTATATTACAGATATTAAAGAAAGAAAGTACTTTTTCTTAGTTGTAACATATAAAAGTTTACACTGTAACAAGGTAAAAAGGATTGGACAGAAGCAACTTAAAGCTAATATAATGTTGTGATCTTTTGCTTTTGGGGTAGGGGATGTAAAAGTGTATTGATTACATTATATGTAGAATGAAGATAATTTTCCCTGTTTTCAAAGAGGTGTATACCTAAAACAATGTCCTTGCTAAGTTGTAAAGAAGGTTTATCTTATATAAATTGGCTTGAAAAATAAAATAAAATAATGAAAGGCATGGACAATGATAGTGCATTCTCGTGTTTGCCAAGTCATTACCTATTTTTTCCATTAGCAAAGCCTTTCAGTAGGAAAAAAGAAGCCTACAGGTACAAGCAGTTAGTCATGAGAGAGCTTAACAATGTGTTCTGGGTGAAATTTAAAAAGACTATTGCATGCTTCTGCAAAGTTGCTAGTTGTTTTTCACATTACCAACTTAGAGTCAAGAAGTCCACATGTACAAACAATTAACTGAGAAGTTTACAAGGTGAATTGTATAAGGTGCAGTGTAATTAAAATTTAAATGTATATTGGCATGGGGTTTGATGAAAAATAAGAGCTTGAAACAGTGGGAAATGAATAAGTTATACAAGCTACCCCCCCAGCACCTTTAGTACTTTAATGCATTTAATATAACAGTGCACAGTTTAGTTTATTTATTTAAAGGTAGCCAGTGTACTTTTTAATAAGAATTAAATTAGTTTATTGAAAACAGGCAAGAGCTGTTTGTTTTCACATCTGGGAGGGGAACAGAGACAAGAAAAGACAAAATAACATGTATAAGTGGGAACACAGGCTATAACATGTGATTTAGCATTGCTAATTTTACTTTTACATTAAATAATGCCTGTGGGTGCAGCCACTGATTTTGGTAACTACTCATATATATAGGGGTAAACTTCATTTTTTTGAAAATTTACATAGTTTTATGTGTGTGCCGTAAGTTAAAGGGAGTAGAGGTTCTGAAAGTCTGCTTTTTGTGTGTTTTCATTGAAGCAAAAAGTCTTGCAAAAATATGGCATGGGATCAAATGAAGATAAGAAGAAAGAATTACATAATAGTGATCAGCCTGCCAAACATTAATATGTATATGTAAGCCAAAAGTTTGAAACATATATTCAAAAGAATTGTCATGTATAATAGGTAAGATTAATAGCTTTCTTTCATTTTACATTATTTTTGAATGGAAATTACCTTACAGGTATGGACAAAAACTAGAGTAATGAATTATATTAAGAAGTGTGCTGTGCAAATAGTAATGTTGTAGAAGGGACATTTTGATATAAACAAACATGTGAATTTGGCAATGAAAGGATTTCAGGAAAGATATTTAGCTGAATATCAGTGACAGAGGAAAAGGGAGTAAAAATTCTGAATGGTAGAGGGTCTCCAATAGGCATATGGGGGTGAGAAGAAAATAATGGTAAATTTGTAAGGGGTTATTGATGGAAGAAGGGTAGGATATAGCTGGCATGTATTTATTCCACCTAAAACTGCTATTATAGAGTTTAAAAGAATCTTGGGAGAAATACGTTTTCAGCAGGGAATATTATGTATCTGTGGGAACTGGAAACTAACTTGCAAAAGTGAGGCTGTATCAGGGATGTGGAAGGAAATATAACAAAAAAGGTCAAATTTCTTAAGAAACATGAGGATGTTTGGTATGGAAGATATAAATTCATTAGTATAAAGTCAGACTTTACCTATTCCCAAGGTACAATAGCTGAGCTAGACTGGATATAAATTATATCTCACAGGAGCATTTGTATTTAATAGAAAGCTTTAACACAGATCCAATAACTATTTCAGATCATTTGTTAATAAAAAACTACGATAAAGAGATTCAGGGTAATAAGCAAAAATGAGATATTGAAGCTTTTCTATTTGTCTCTTAATGGGGAATTTAGGAATAGGCCGTATAATTTTTATGAGAAATATTAGGGAAGATGATTGTTTTAGAAGGAATAGCTAGTGAATGGGACAAATAAAAATGGAGTTTAAAACATGGCAGAAATGAGAGAAAGAAGTGATTGGAAATGTTTCGATACAGGGGTTGACAAATGCTAAAATACTGCATAACAAGAGGAGCCTCACAGAACAAGAACAAAAGCAACTGCAAGGTGGTAAAGGGAGGAAGTGAATATTTGGGTAATATGTATGAGTTCAGAAAGGTTGCTGTTAAGCAACTATTTTTGATAACCCCAGAGCAAAAAACTTTCAGGCAACCAAAAGAATAAAGGGATGTTGCCAAATTTAGGAACCTATAACAAGAAGAATAGCCAAAGATCATAAAGCTGTATTAGCGATATTTTGAAAATATTATGAAAATGTGTATAAAGCAGAGGAATGTGAAAATCAATAAAAAGCACAAATGGAAATATTTATGGAAGACTTAGCAATGCCAAAGTTAGAAACAGACAAGGCTCAATAATTAATAGCAAAGATAGGAAGAGATGTGATAAAAATGGTATTATACCATGACCCCCCCAAAACATGCACGCTGATTGGCCAGTGTGCACATTGTAAATCGAGTTATACTAATGGAAAAAGGTCCGGTCGCCCGGACTTTTTTCCATTAGTATAACTCTACTTTTAAAACACTGTCTCGCTATGTTAAATGGGTTTAACATAGCGAGACAGCTTTAAAATAAGCAACGGAGATCTTCGTTGCTTATTTTAAAGCTGTCTCACTATGCTAAACCCATTTAACATAGCGAGACAGGTTTTTAAAAAAAAGCAATGGAGAAAGCAAGATCTCCATTGCTTTTTTTTTCGCTATGTTAAATGGGTTTAACATAGCGAAACAGTTTAAAATAAGCAACGGACATCTCCGTTGCTTATTTTAAACTGTCTCGCTATGTTAAACCCATTTAACATAGCAAAACAGTAAAAAGCAACGGAGATCTTGCTTTCTCCGTTGCTTTTGCTCAACTCTGATGTACTGCGCAGGCGCGCAGTACATCAGAACTGCCGCGGATGCCAGACATCTGCGGAAGGGCAGTAAACAGGCATTATACTATGCCATTATTTAAGAAAAGTAATAGTTTCTTTTCTTAAGTAATGTCATGGTATAATAGCAATAACCCACTTCTGGCATGGGTTATTGCTATAATATATAAACTATCAACAGGGATGTCACCAGAGCAGATGATATTTCTTTGGATGTTAGGAAGGATGAAAGTGATAAAGATCTGGAAGGTATTGTTTAATAATATTTTAAAAGGGAGGAGGGAGTACCATCATATTTGAAGAAAGTTGTGCTGGCTGTATTACCCAAAGAGGGTAAAAACCCTTCAGATCCAGCTTCATATAGACCAATTTACATTTAAAACCATGATTATAAAGTGTTTGTCTGCACTAAGTGAATGGCAGTGGTGCTGCCAAAATCAATATAAATGGATCAATGCTGTTTTGTGGAGAGGCATTCATCTGGAACATGTTTTAATGTGGAGTAAGTATAAAAATCAATGCAATTTTGTTGAGGGGAGGAAAACAGTTGGCAATATTTATAGAACAATGATGATCCAGTGGAAACTGAGTGCAAAAACACAACACTATTGTTGGTGGATCTTGCTGCAGAGAAGGCATTTGATAGAATCAGCCACCATTTAATGAGTAGGCAATGGTAGCATCTGTGCTCTGTGATAGAATAATAAGTTTAATTAGGAGGATATATGAAGAATCAGAAGTAAGTGTTAAGGTGGTAGGGTTCCTCTCCAACAAGCAGCATTCAAACAGAGGAATCAGACAGGGCTGTCCACTCCCCTTTATTTGGTATATATTTAGATCCATTGGAAAAATAAAAAGCTCACAAATCCAATGATATAACTGATATAGTAATCAAGAAAAGTTACTCTTATTCACATATGATATTATTTTATACTTGATAAATCCAGAAAAGGGCATTTCAGTGTTGTGGAACATTTTGAGATAGTTTCTATAATAGCTAAGAATATATGTAAAGAAACTAAACAGAATACTATACAAAAAATGAGACGTTGGAAGCTCTTGGTTATGGATAGCATGATAGAAGCAGTAAAATGTTTGTAGTCCCTTTAATTTTATATTCAGGTCAGACATATTTCTATCAGCTTGAAGATGTGGACCATAGTTAATAAAGTGTTGAAGGAATTTATTTGGGAGGGTAAGAGGGCAAGTATTAAGTAGGATAAGGTAATTCTTCCAATAGAACAAGATGATTTTGGATAAACTGCTTTGAGGGGATACTTTATAGGGGATGGGTTAAAGAAGTAAGAAAAATGGTATTTTGGAGGCAGTACTTTTAGGAGAATAACAATAATACAGAATATTATATTCAAAAATCAGAGGAAAGTACTCTAAGAACCAAGCCATCATGGCAGTAGAGAGAGGAGATTTTACCAAGTAGAATGATTGCAATAGGTATATATAAAATAGGCTGGGGGATCTTGAATTTACTGGAGGAAATTAGAAAGGAACCAAGGCTTAAAGAGCAAAACCTATCAAGGGAAAGGTAATAGAATAGGATGAGGTCAAGAAGTTTGGACTGCCTTCTACTAGGGATTGATAAAGTATAGGAAAATTGAATGGGATTAGGGAGTGCTAAAAGATAAAAAAGCTATAGTAGAGTTGTAGTAGAGTGCTGAACAGAAAGTGTTGTTAAAATATTTAATTAGTAAGCATATAAAATATTGCATGATACTAAGAATCAATCAGGGGTGGCTTGAAAAGATTGATTAAAGGGATGGATAGGCATTACAATAACTAACATTGGGATGGCATCTGTATGGCTGTCCACAGGTAGGTAGCAAATGCTGGAGGCATAATGGGAAAGTGGGAGGTAATTTGGCACATGGAGCTTGGGGATATAAGGAAATGGCAGATTTAAGAAAATTCTTAGACAGCTCTTTGTCAGTAATATTGGGTGAGCAAATGGTTGTCACAAAGTAAGTGATTCTTTTGTACTGGTATATTGGATCTGAATCGGCCAAGCTTAGGAAACGCTTTTCTATGTTTACTACTATTTGCTACTAAAAAAGCAATTACTCGAAAATGGAAATTTAAAATCTAAACCAACTATAATTGAAGTGCTGAATATTTTCAAGGAAATGAAATGAAGACATACTCCTTCCCATTTTGAAGATCCTGTTACATATAAATAAATTGAATTTGTGGAAATAATCATGTAGAATAATGTTCAGGAGGTGGAATGAGGTTTAAGGGAAGGCAAATATTGACCAATTTAATGTTAGAGTGAATGATGATTGTTAAAAAGAAAACATATCTGTATAATGCATGAAAAAATGAAAAATGTTTACAATGGTTTGTTTTCTTTTCAGTTATATGTGTGCCCATGTCATTGTTTCAAAATATGCGAATCAATAAAGGCATTCAAAAAAAGATTTGTGTAATACCAATATAGTAATCCCTCATTTGGACTTCCATTACAAGTACATTTTTTGTAAGCTTTATTTTAAAGGATTTATTGTTTTTTCTTTTTTTTATTTTTTGGACTGTACCTGAATTGACAGGGGAGATGACTGCAAAGCTTACTGACAGCAACAGAGTAATGAACGTTACCACATTTATTTATTTGGGTATTTATGCATGGACTACTTTTCAGCTTACCAAATATTGACCTAAGTTCATGCTAAGTATTTCTCCAAACAATAACATTGATGAGTAAGGGACAGTAAGAAAAATTATGGGGAAATTTTACTTACAGGAAAGTCAATTGATTATGGACAGCCTGGATTTAGGTGAAATGAATTTTCTTAATTTGTATAATCTGCCAATTTTAATTAGCTGTGATTACCCCTGGTTTAGCACTCTTGCCCTTCATAATTTGAGGCAACATGTAAATATTTTCTCATCTTTGGGTTATTTGTTCTTAAAATATAAGGGCTACAAATTTTACTGGACTGTATGGCTGGGATTATAAATATCCTACAATTCAATATCCTAGTGAGTATTAATGAACCTATCACCATATTGCTCATATGTTTTTTTAAATTTTAGTTGATTATCAATGATGTATGCAAGAACACATTCTTTAGTATGTGAGAATCAAATGAGGTAATGTGAAAATGAGAAATCAGCTAACTTTGATATAATTAGTTCATACCTTTCAGCTACTAAACATTAAAAATCATAATACTGTTATCTGAAAATCACATCATAGGGGTCAAAAGGGGAGATCCTATTTTTCTGAATACAGGGATTTCATGAATGCAGGGATTTCATAGAATAACTTATAATTACCTGTACTGAGTTTATCACTGTGTGGACCTAGATGAGTTATTTAATATGTGCACCCTTAAACAGGTTTGACTTTATAAATTTCTGTGAATCTAAGAGGAACATTGGTAAATCTGAGGGGCAAAAATCATAGTAGTATGCCTAAATCACAGCAGTTAAGAAGTAAGCATCAGCGTTAGATACAGTAGAGGCATTAGAGGCAAAAGGCTAAGTACTAAGTTACAGGAGGAGAATACTCTGGTTTAGTTTTAGAGGCATTCTAGTGTAATCCTACTGTAGTACACAACCAACACAGTCAGTGCATGGTAGATTGTAACCTTAAATTAACAAAGTCAAGAATAAGGCCAGCTAATAATAATAGTATAGTCATCTGCATGTTAAATCAGCACTAAGTCTGCATAGTGGTTAATCTTGCCATTTAGAAATACTGTGAGCAGAAATGGTTCTAATACAGGGCACTATGGAACACAGAGTTTGTCTGAGAGAAATTAAGAGAGAGCCATATTTCATCAAATTGGCTAATCCAGTTTTCAAATTTGTGGCAAAACACACTTCTTAGAAGAAGAAGTGAAATCCTGGCCTTCAGTGATCTCTTCCAGCCCACTTCTTTGAACAGGAAGTGAAACCATTTCCTTCTGAGATTCAAGAAGAACCTATCATCTTGCCAATAGTAATAATAAATATGGATGTGGTCAGTAATCTGCAGGAGTGTTGTGTTTTGCCTTAAAGCTTGTGCAGAAGATAAAGTATGAGGTAATGGGATACTGCATATGTTCAGAGTGTAGATAAATTTTTAGACATTGAGACAGAAGTGCTCTGAGATGGTAGATGTTTCAAATAACTGAGAGTGCCTTGTGCAATAAGACAACAAGTGTCTGGTTTAAACAGCTGGGATATAACCTTATTTGACAGACATATTGATGAGAATAGGGACTGGAGAAACAATAGATTTAGCTGCAGTTTTTAGTAAGACAGGGGAAGGTTAACCATGTCAAGGGACCCTGGTTTAAGTTTAAACTGATGTCTTTATACTCTGCTTAGAAAAACTGACTGTATAGTGAAGGATGGACAGTCATAATAATAAAGATAAGAGAAGTGGCTGAATAAATGAGGGCCTGATGTGACCCTTACTTAGAGAGTAATGATAATACTGATAATACTGTAGCAATAAGTCAGCAACCTCAGTATCACTGACATTGAAGAAAAGGGAAGATAGTGAGATATATCAGGGATTAAGTAGCTAGTTAACACTGTTCCAAAATATTCTGACATCACCGGCTGGTCAGAAACCAGCCTTGTTTTATAGTTACACTAAATGATCCTTATTGACTATTATTGCCTTTATTTCATTAATAAATTCAAGGCAGATTGACTGATTCGACATGTATTTTCCATATAGGGGACACATGCTATTTTGGACACTGAAGAAGATGAAATTACAACAGTCTGCTGCCTTATCTACAGGTTTCTAAACAGGCTAGAATTTAGACTGTGGTTAAAGAAGGAAGGGTGACTTTTTCCAAATTCCTAGAAAAACAGACTGTCTGACGTCAGTTTATTTAGTTTACTTCTATACTACAAAAGTTGTCAAGTAATTATGTAGTAGTTCTGTTATAATTTCAGCTACCACAGAACTATGTCAGGAATTTATCAAGACCCAGTCAAGAAGTGCTGTCATGAGCAGAATTATTTCACAAGAGAGATATCATCAAATTGAGCTCACATATTTGGACTGATGTGTGATTAAAACCCTCAATAGATTACTTTCCATTCAATAATCATACACCCAAAAATCACAGTTTCTGAGATGACATTCAGTGAAAGCTAGCAAAGAGCTTCTTTGGCAATGATTTTGTGAGTCTCAGATAAAATATTTAGGCAATCTATGGAAAGTAGTTTTGCTTTGGGGATCCTTATATGAACCAAAACTGTCTTGTGCTGCACTGGATATGGAATTTGAGTTTTAGGCTTGAAACAGGTAAAGCCTACCTTTTTACAATATTGCTTCTCTGTGAATACAGTACCTGGCAGGGGGGCTGAATTTTGGAATCTTTGCCAGTTTGCTTAAACCATGATTCTGAGACTGACAGAATATCTTGTTGGTAGCTAAAAGTAAATGGTGTGAAATTTTTTTCATGCTTTATGATTAACAGGAATAGTCTCAAGCCTATTAGGCTAGATACAGTCGTGTTTTATAGGATCCAGGGTAACGTACCTAACCTGTGGGTCTGAACTTGGATAAACATAACCTGAGAGTTGGGACTTCCAAGATGTCAGCCAACTGAGTATCAACTCAATAAGACCCCCCCCACAGTGTGAAACCTGAGAAGTGTTTAAAAAGCCAATAAAAACTATCAGTTCTTAGTAAAATGTAGTTATTGGTTAGTAATTACATTGCAGAGATGTTAACAAAGAAGAACTTTGAAAAAAGTAAAAGGAAATTGACAAGAAAAGAAGGAAAAGCTCTGTTTGGGAAGAACCTCACAGTCATTATAAAGAACAGGAGATGACATCCAGTAATTACAGGGAAAATTTAAATTGAATGCACCCAGAGGTGTTTAAAGTGAAACAGTGGATGAATATAAAAATTGAATGACAAAAGGTAGATAATAGAAGATTTTAGTAGCTATTCAGGCAAACTGATAAAATTGCAAAATTCAGAGAGTGAAATGAGGTAAAGGCTGGCTGAACATGAGGCTGCTTAAGAAGAACTGTTTCAAAGAATAGGAATTAGAATACAGAGAGTGCAGAGAAATCTAAGATTTTCTACTGAACCACAAAAACTGGAAGGAACAGACTGTATACATTTTATGAATCTACAAATAAGTATCTGGATGCATTCTGAATTAAGATTTGTTAACTTTGATGTCACATCATGTATCTGTTGCAAATCTGGTCATCAGAAAGCAGCAAAAGTCTAAAATAGTAAATATGCCATCATACTAGTAGTGCAAGATGTTCCTGACAAAACTATGGCAGAAGGAAAAAGTACTAGAAAATGGGGATAACAGAGTAGGTCTGCAAGCTGAAGAAGACTATTTCTCAATCTTTTGATAATAAGAAAACCCATAAAGAGACTTTGCCAGTGAAACCTTTTCCATTTCTGAGATATGATATAGTATGCAGACAACTAAACGTTATTCTACCTAATGTGGCTTCACATGAATAATGACATAACTTTAACTTTTGAGCTGTCTGGAATAATCTGACTGGAAGATGTAATGAAGTGTTAGAAACTAAGCAATAACCTGACAGTGGATGGTACTTATGAGTACCGAAACATAAAGGGGCATAATGAGCTCTCAGCATGTAGAATTATGCCTGTTAAGTTCCTGGAAGTCTTGGTAACTTCACACTCTTGTGGGTATTACTGTACTCAAAAATGGGAAGGCCACATACAAGTTTAACTTGAATTTTTTTTTTGCACAGTTGTTACATCGGTGAGGAGTTTATATGGAGAAGACAAATATGTTTATTTAATTGAGGTATACAGTATTTTGATAGTGTAGTAGAAAATATAATTTTATTTTATTTATTATTTTATTTTACATTTGTTGACCGGGCTAGTCTAGCTGGATATATGTCCATTTTCAGTAGAGGCCCGGGGAGATAAGTTCCAAACAGTTCAAAATAATTTCTCATCAAAAGTAATACATGTTTATAATGCAAATACATTCACAGTAAAGGAGATAAACAAACTTTAACTGGTCACATATTAATAATGTATAAAAATGCAGAGTATTAGACTTGACTTAGTTCAAATAAAGGTACAAATAAGCATTCAGAAAGAATAATAGCATAATGTACAGTAAGTGTAGATAAAAAGAAAGTTAAGAGAACTAGCAGTTATGTAATACATCTAGTAGTAAAACATGTCCAATAATGTTTTTTTTTTTTTTTTTTTTTTTTTTTTTATTATGATACAGTAGTAAGTAATACTGTGATGGAGAAGTGGATCAGTAGATGTTAAGATGAAGTAAAAGCAGGGTTGAGAAGGTAGGGTTGAATCAAGTATCAAGAGCTAGTTGGTCAGTCAGGGTTAGTACATGGGCACACCCAATGTGTTTTGAGGAAGAACTTTAGGTTCTTTTTAAAAAGAGTTATAGAGGGAAGTGTAGAATCTTCGGAGGGAAGCAGGTTCCAGGTTTTTCCGACAGTATTAGAGAAGAGAGAGTCTCCGGCCTTATTGTTTGCTTTGTCGATATTTACAAGAAGATTTTGTGAGGATCTAAGAGATTTCAGGTTATGGTAGGGGTGAATAAGAGCAGATAGTATGGGTGTTTTGGTAGGTTGATAAAGTATCTTATGGGTGATGGCTAGTTGATTAAATTTCAGCTGCTGCTGTAATTCAAGCCACCCTAGTTACTTTAGATTAATACAGTGATGGGTTCTGAAAGGGTTACCTGTGGCAAACCTGGCTATGTTATTGTAGGAGTGTTCTACTTTCTTAAGGTTATTTTTTGAGAGATTAGTGAATATGGGTGAGGCATAGAGAAGGGTAGAGATTAGGTGGGAGTGGGCAATAGTTATTCTAGTTGCAGGAGTGAGGAAGGATTTGATTCTGTAAAGAGAGCCTATTTTTTATTAATATTTTTCAAAGTGTTGCAGATATGGGTGTTGAAGTTAAGGTTGTTGTCTATGGTGATACCTAGCAGTTTGGTAGTAAGATCTTGGGATATAGGCGTACCATTTTTAGATGATACAGCAAAGTCTATTTGGGGGAATTTACTAGTAGGTGTGAAAAGGAGGAGTTTAGTTTTTTGGGGGGTAAAGTAGGAGACAGTGTTATGTAAACCATTGTTCTACAGAGTTAAATGCATGTTGTTTCAGGGAGTGAAGTTCAGATACAGATGTGGCTGAGCAAATAAGTGTGGAGTCGTCTGCGTATTGTATGCATGTAGCTTGGGGAACTACTTGGTGAAGGTCATTGATGAATAAAGTAAACAGGAGAGGGCCCAGTATGGACCCTTGAGTGACACCAATGTTAGGTAGATGGGTAGAGAGAGTGGAGTTCCAGAGTACAGCTTGATGTCTGTTATTTAAGTAGGACTGGAACCATTTTATAGCTAGTGTGTCAAGTGACAGAGATTTAAAAATATGTATGAGCATTTGGTGATTGACCATGTCGAAAGCCTTGGACAGGTCTAAGAAAAGTGCAGAGGAAAGCATGTTAAGGTTACGGTTTTTGTTGATGGTGTCCGTAAAGGAAAGGAGGGCAGTGGTAGTGCTATGGGAAGGTCTGAAACCATGTTGGGTATTGGTAAGCAAGTTATTTTGGAGAAGGTGGTCAAGCAGTTGCTTGTGGATACACCTTTCCATAATCTTAGATAAGGGAGAGAGTAGGGCTATGGGATGATAGTTGGAGAGTTCAGTGGAATTTCCACCCTTATGAAGGTGAATAATATGGAAAGCTTTCCAAAGTTTAGGGACATATCCTTCAGTGATGGTTCTATTGATTAGTATGGAGATAGGGTAAGCTATGGATTTGGCTGCTAACTGTAAGTATTCTGCAGGTAGTAAGTCAGCAGAGGGAGTGCATGGTTTGAGGTTTTGGATAAGGGAGAGAATATAAGCTGTTGGGACAGGTTGAAAGAGAAATGGAGGTGGTGGGTTTGAGTTAGAATTGGATATAGTTTGGTTTTGACTAGACAGCTGACTGGCAAGAGTTTGAATTGCTTTGGTGAAAAAGGTATTAAAGGCATTAGCCGTTTGTTTGGGATTCTCCTTGTCAGTGCCTTGTGGGTTGGGTGTGATAGATTGACCGGGCTATAGTAATTGCTTAATACTTGCCCAGAACTTTTGTGGATTATTATGATGGTTTTGCTGAGATTGTAGGTAATAGTTTTGTTTATCGGATAATATTGCTTTTTTAATCACATTTCTCAGTTGCTTGTAGTGTTGATGATCAACAGGGTTTTTAGTTAAGCGTGATTTATTCCAGATTTTGTTTCTGAGATGGATTTTTTGCTTAGTTTCTTTAGAGAGCCAAGGAGCAGATTTAGTTCTTATCCTAATAGAGCAGATAGGAACATGGTGGTTGAGTATGGCTAGAAACTTAGCATTAAAGTAATCAACAGCTTCATCGAGAGAAAGGTGTTTTAAGGGGAACCAATTACATGCTTTTCCAATAGCCGTGTAGGCTACAAACACAATACTAACAAGGAGTTGGGCTCTCCACAGAGTTATTGGTCATGATATGCAGGAACAAGTGTTCGCATGCTATTTACCGTGGGAGAGACTACTACTAGTAGTACTAGGCAAGCAGGTTATCCGCTCCGTTGTTGATCTAACAACCTGGCCATGTTTAAACAAATGGGCTAGGTGAGTGAACACATGGTTACAAAAATAGCTACAACATAATGCAGGTAGACTCAGAATATCACAAACAGGATAGCGGACTCGGGGTTAAGAGACAGCATAAGCCTAATCCTTCACGTGGGTCGCATAAGCGAAAACCATTACTGCCTTAGCAGAAATAGAATAACCAGATACATTAGATCCAAACTGTGTCAGCGTGAGAGGAAAACTGTTATCCACCTTGTAGCCTTTACTGTCGTATTACAAATGAAACAGTAACAACTAGGCAAAAGTATGTAATTACTGTTGCAGAGCGAGAGTACTGCACTTTTATCGCTAGGCACAAAGACAAAAACCTTCAGTCCACAGTAAACACTATAACAATTAGACGATCATTCAAGACACAATGCATACAACTTTAGTAAGCCAGACAATGAGACCACTAACACCAGTTACCAGGGGTAAAGACGCCAGGGCAGAGCTGACAGCAGCCAGGGATTTTCGAAAGGGAAACTAACAAAAGATGGCGCCTCATAAGTCAAGGGGTATAAATAACTTCCCAGGAAACTAGAGTTAGATACAGCTGGGCGGGGCGAGTTACAAGCCACTCCTGTAGAGGTTAATTGGCTATTCAACAACCGGAGGTACAGAAGGGAAGTATGATAGGAGGAATAGGACTGGAGGGGGAATATAGAGCAGTATAATGGCAGCTGCAAGATGAGAGCTCTATAGATAGACACAAAAGGAATAGAAGTTAGAGAGGAAACTATCAGCAATGCAGGTAGCTACAGGTTAGAAAGGCAGGACATGAGTGGGAAAGGTCTGAGATAGTGCAGGAGTCTAACGAAAAGGAGAGCCAGAGGGGTAATACTGAATGGGCACAAGGTGAGTATGACGAGGATCAGGTCAAGAACTTAAGAAATATGGTGAATTTACAGAGGTAGAACAGAGAGAGAGAGAGAGAGAGAGAGAGAGAGAGAGAGAGAGAGAGGCAGTGAAAGATGGATAGGATAAGGGTGCCACCTAGTGGGCAGATCTGGTATCGTAGGTAAGTGTGTAAGGGAGCTAACTGGTGTAGAACTGTGGTAGAATAGATTTATAGTAAGATAGGGTTTTGGTAAGTGGAAGAGGTGTGTTGGTTGTTGGGTAGATAGAGAGGAGGGGTGAAGGAAGCTGGCTGCTCAGGCTCACTGTGAACTTTGGAGCCCTGATGCAAGTAGTAGACAGGGGTCTGCTTTACAAGATGGACTTAGTCCATAACATACTTTCTTCCTTCCTTGATAGAGGGTGCAGAGAATAAGAGGCTGGTAGATGAGACCACTGGACTTTGGATAGGGTTCTTATCTCACCGGGTAGGTAGTGGTTATATTAGGAGCAGGACAATGTTGAGCTGGGTACTTTGGGGGAAAAGGGAGACAAATGTAGAGGAGAGAACAGTTAGCATTCTGCATATATATAAGCAGTATAAGCTAGCAGTAACAAATACAACATTACAAACATTCACAGTTAAATATGAGGTAAATGCATACATTTAGGCATTCTAAGCATGTCTCTAACAAATCAAAGGAATAGCATTCAAGATAGTTGCAATGGAACAAATATGCAGTGACTAAGGTCAACATTAAAGTAGTCCAGGCAAGATAGGGTACGTGATAACCCACTAATGGCCCGTAGGTGCAAGCTAAGCATTAAATGTGGGGGTCCCTACTCCCTAGGGATATATGTCTGGCAAGCGGTACAGCATGAATTCCCATAAAGATCTTGAGGACAGCATTCACTGGAAGCTGCTTAAATAGAGCAGCTTTATCATGTGCCAGGTCCCAAAAAAAAAAAAAAAAAAACCCTTACCAGATATAGTGAGGAGCAGGTAGTTACTATTTTTAAAATTTAATAGAGAGGTAAATAGTAAATGCTATATATGTAAAGTGAACAAATAAAGGAGAAATATGAGCTTAGGCACGTTCAAACAGGAGCCGCAATGGTGGTACTACTACAACAGCTGTTACAGGCTGTAAACAGGAAGAATAAGTAACCGCAGCACACTCAGTCTAGCTTCTCATGTGAAGCATATTCACTTCTAGTCATACCTGGCTGTGAGCATATAATAGGGTTTCCAAGGGCATTCAGATTAGCTCCACATGGGTGGTGTAGTTGTAAATAGCCGTTTCAGCTGTACAAGCACTAAACACCTTAAAATTATTACATTCACAGTCATAACAATCATGTGCCTTTAGGAAAAGGTATTCGCCTGCATGGCTGTAAATAAAGTATGATCCAGCAGACTGTTCAGACTTGCTCCATGTGGGTGGCATAGCTTCAAATAGCCGTTTCGGCTGTAAAAGCGCTGAACACTTTAAATTGGTCAACTCACAGTCATATACTTGCAGGAACAAGTGTTTGCTTGCAAGGCTGTAATTAGAGTAAAAACTCAGACAGAATGCTCGGACTCATTCCACGTGAGTGGCGCAGTTTCCAATAGCCGTGTAGGCTATAAACACTATACTAACAAGGAGTTGGGCTCTCCACAGAGTTATTGGTCATGATATGCAGGAACAAGTGTTCGCATGCTATTTACCGTGGGCGAGACTACTACTAGTAGTACTAGGCAAGCAGGTTATCCGCTCCGCTGTTGATCTAACAACCTGGCCATGTTTAAACAAATGGGCTAGGTGAGTGAACACATGGTTACAAAAATAGCTACAACATAATGCAGATAGACCCAGAATATCGCAAACAGGATAGTGGACTTGGGGTTAAGAGACAGCATAAGCCTAATCCTTCACGTGGGTCGCATAAGCGATAACCATTACTGCCTTAGCAGAAATAGAATAACCAGATACATTAGATCCAAACTGTGTCAGTGTGACAGGAAAACTGTTATCCACCTTGTAGCCTTTACTGTCGTATTACAAATGAAACAGTAACAACTAGGCAAAAGTATGTAATTACTGTTGCAGAGCGAGAGTACTACACTTTTATCGCTAGGCACAAAGACAAAAACCTTCAGTCCACAGTAAACACTATAACAATTAGATGGTCATTCAAGACACAATGCATACAACTATAGTAAGCCAGACAATGAGACCACTAAAACCACTTACCAGGGGCAAAGACGCCAGGGCAGAGCGGACAGCAGCCAGGGATTTTCAAAAGGGAAACTAACAAAAGATGGCGCCTCATAAGTCAAGGGGTATAAATAACTTCCCAGGAAACTAGAGGCAGATACAGCTGGGCGGGGCGAGTTACAAGCCACTCCTGTAGAGGTTAATTGGCTATTCAACAACCGGAGGTACAGAAGGGAAGTATGATAGGAGGAATAGGACTGGAGAGGGAATATAGAGCAGTATAATGGCAGTTGCAAGATGAGAGCTCTATAGATAGACACAAAAGGAATAGAAGTTAGAGAGGAAACTATCAGCAATGCAGGTAGCTACAGGTTAGAAAGGTAGGACATGAGTGGGAAAGGTCTGAGATAGTGCAGGAGTCTAACGAAAAGGAGAGCCAGAGGGGTAATACTGAATGGGCACAAGGTGAGTATGAAGAGGATCAGGTCAAGAACTTAAGAAATATGGTGAATTTACAGAGGTAGAACAGAGAGAGAGAGAGAGAGAGAGAGAGAGAGAGGGGCAGTGAAAGATGGATAGGATAAGGGTGCCACCTAGTGGGAAGTTCTGGTATTGTAGGTAAGTGTGTAAGGGAGCTAACTGGTGTAGAACTGTGGTAGAAGAAATTTATAGTAAGAGAGGGATTTGGTAAGTGGAAGAGGTGTGTTGGCTATTGGGTAGATAGAAAGGAGGGGTAAAGGAAGCTGGCTGCTCAGGCTCACTTTGAACTTTGGAGCCCTGATGCAAGTAGTAGACATGGGGTTTGCTTTACAAGGTGGACTTAGTCCATAACATACTTTCTTCCTTCCTTGATAGAGGGTACAGAGAATAAGAGGCTGGTAGATGAGGCCACTGGACTTTGGATAGGGTTCTTATCTCACCGGGTAGGTAGTGGTTATATTAGGAGCAGGACAATGTTGAGCCGGGTATTTCTTCCTTCCTTGATAGAGGGTGCAGAGAGTAAGAGGCTGGTAGATGAGGCCACTGGAATTTGGATAGGGTTCTTATCTCACCGGGTAGGTAGTGGTTATATTAGAAGCAGGACAATGTTGAGCTGTGTACAGGGGTTCTTATCTCACCAGGTAGGTAGTGGTTATATTAGAAGCAGGACAATGTTGAGCTGTGCACAGGGGGCAAAGACACCAGGGCAGAGTGGACAGCAGCCAGGGACTTTCAAAAGGGAAACTAACATATATTTAAGCAATAACTCATGACTGGGTATGGGTATATCAGTATTTATCCAGGCGTGGTGTAGTTCGATCATGAGGGTGAACTTTAGGTTCATAAGTAAATACTAAGCTGTCAGTCTGCACAATATTGCAAGCCTAGCGAATAACCATAGATTAGAATCAAACCCTGTACTTTGTATCTCTGAGGTAAAGACCATAATCATTATACCAACTCTACCCTTAATTAATTACACATATTGGTTTCATCAGTTGACATCGTCAGACTGAACAACTAATGCCTTAAATAAACTCTAAACACAACAACTCTACAAAAGTTAAAAAAATACTTGTTGTAAAGATATAGATATACTGGCAATTGTCAAGTGAATGAGAATACCTGTAATAATCAGCATTTCAGACTTCTGTTTCTTAAAATGGGTGGTTAAAAGTTCATTTATATGTATATGTTCACTTGCATTTAATAACGTTTGTCACCTATGACCTGGCTTTGTGTAGAGGGATATCACATTGACTATAACCCAGCTGACCCATGTTTAAGTAGTGTTTTGGGCACTGGAAGAGAAAGACTGGGGGGAGATGAGTGAGCAGCTGATGCTGGCTCACCAATCCCAGTGAAAGGGAGACCTGGTTTCTGATTAGCTGTATACTGTCTTGTAGATGGAAGCTTGCACAGTGACAACAATTAGCTACTACTAGGGATGTAAGCTTGGTGGAGATAAGCCAGTGATGGTAGCCTTTGTTAATACATGCATGAGAGTATGCATGCAGATGAATAAAGCATAGCATTAACCCATGGTGATGCAGGTGTTCACTTCAGCCACCTAGGGGTAGGTTTAGGGCCGCTTTCAAAATGTTCCCATAGGCTATGCCATGGATGATATGGGCTGCTAATAGGAAGGACACTCCATGTCATTCCCCAATAAGGATTCACCATATTCTCATAGGTATATAAAGACCCTGGTGGTGTTTAGCCTAGTATAAACCTGGCCATCCAACCCAACCAAATTTTGTCTCTATGTATCATGGACGTTTACTAGGAAGGGGGGGGGGTATTTTAGATAGAACGTTTCTAGTGGTTATGTGAGGGGTAGATATGTTTGTTTGGGCATTACTGTCTGCCTCTGCCATAAAACGCAAAAATTCACAGTAAAGGTGCGTGAATTGAGACTCTCGGGCCATTAGGATGAAAGGAGTCCTTCCAGTGTGCCTATGGGTAGGCATAGGCAGGGACACAAATTCCTTCATTACTGTCGGGATTATGGCATCTTCCAATCAGCACTTACTCTGTGTAAGGTGGACTCCCCCTGTATTGCGAATGAATAGGTTTAAGATATAAGGCAGAAGGGGTTGATGCCTGAGAGTACAAAAATGAATATTGATAAAAATGACATTTACCACCTATAGTTTTTATATTCTAAAAATGAAGCTGAACTGGCATAAAGTGAATGTTTAAAAATGCATTCTCTGTTTTTCTTTATTATAAATAGCATAACGATTACTTTGCTTTTTGCTGGTTTTACCAAACACAGTTTGTGTAGGAATTCCAAGATGGCAGCAGCAGTGTAAGTAAATGAAAAACAGAGTTCTGGATAGTGAATATTTTTTTTAATTAACAAAAGCCATCTAACTGCAGTAAATTGTTAACAGAAAATGTTAGCTGAAGAATCTTGACATCCAGAAGGCTGACAAGCAAAAGATAAATTGTAGCAAAAGGGAGGGAAACTATAAAAACTCAAAAAGAAGACTGAAAGCAGTGTGGTGGAGCAAAACTGGGACAAGCAGGCTGTCATGTTAGCATAAGGAGAAATCTTTTTCAGTCATCCTAGAGAGAAAGATTAAACAAATGCATATGGAGATTTTTCAGAATAAGTGGGTCCTTGATGAAATATACAAAGACAAATAACAGAAGGCTGCAGGAAACTGGAGAGGTTTTTAACCAAGCATTCAGATGAAGTAGAATATATACAAACTGTTGAAAAGGAGATGAAAGAAAAAGCTGAGTTACAGCAATTAAAATATAAACAAATGCCACAGAAACTTGCTGAACTTGAAGATAGGTCATGCAGAGACTACCTTTGGTTTACAGCAATGACAGAACCAACTAAAGGGAAGAATTTTAAAGACTTTAATGAGAAAATGCCTCAGCATATAGACTGCACTTTGGTAACCATTTGAATTGTCACACAGAGACTAAATATCTGAAAAACATGGGCTTATGTATACGAAGGCCAAGATGGCTTTCTTGTAATATTCATATTTCTTTTTCTCTGAGGTATGGCAATCATGGAGTTGGTATACAGAAGTTCAAGGGGTGTGTGGGCTTGCCTCTCCACATCAGGGGATGCAAGGGGGCTTGTCCTCCTGCAAAAAAAAAAAAAAAACATGTTTAGAGCAGAAGAGCAATGTCTGAGATTCTCTTTTCTCCTGCATTTTCTATCTTTTTTTTTACTGCATGTCAGCACTCTGCATTTCAAGTTTCAGTAGGAAGCTCTGGACTTTTTACTTATGATATTAAAATAGAAATGTCATATATTAAATATTCCCAGTGTAAGACTGAGAAAGCAGCCAACACCTGTATTGATTAAACTGCAGACATCAGCTAGAGTTGGAAATTCTTTCTAGTTTGTGAAGGAAGGAAGCCATCCTAAAGGCAAAAGAAGGGTTTATGCGGATAATGACTTTTCATTATTAATGCAGACTAAGAGAAATTATTTTTTTTTCTTCCATAGGACTCTAGAGAGAAATGAAGCTTTATTTTAAGTTAATACATCCTGTTTTACTGGTGGTCCTGTGGTAGCGTTGTCGCCTCACAGTAAGACGCTGTCCGGTTCGATTCTCAGATAGAGCGTCTTCTGCGTGGAGACATGTGTGAATGGGCGTACCTTCGTTGAAGGTTGTGCATCAGGGCTGATAACTCGGCACATAAAAATCAACTACCAATCATTAGCGGACCGGAGTTCCGCTGTGGTGACCCCTAACCGGGAAAAGTCGAAAGACGCAACAACAACAACATCCTGTTTTACTTTGACTTTTTTATCCAGCTAGATTAAAAACATACACAGACCATTGACAGTCATAACAAGAACTGGCAAAGAGAAAACAGCTGGAGGGAGGAGGAGGTAGTGAGGGTGCAAGCTTCTCGTCTACAGGTGCAGAAAAGCCAATGATGGACACTAAGAAAGAGAGAGAGAGAGAGAGAGAGAGATAGTTCCTGCAAAGCCTTTTCTTCTTTTCCAAAAGAAAACACTAAGAACATTGAAGACACTATTTAAAAAGGGTAATTGTTTATGTCAAATGATGTGATAGTCTTAAAATGTCAATTGTGTTCTGAATGACATCTTAAAAGCAATAAGTACTTGAAAAAAAGAAGTGTTTCATCAATATAAAAGTATTAATATAATTATTATATCTCAAAAGTTTACTTAAAATTGAACATTTATATTTTAATGAATTGGTGGGATCTATGCTTCAGATTGTCTTATAAAAGTCCCTGTTTACAAATTGCAAACTGTTTGTTTTTATGTTGCTTTTGCTTCTAATAAAGTACTATGACAGTGTGGAAGGGATGAAGAAAGAAGTAAATGATTTTCAAATGAAAAATGTAAGTATATTATGTAATGGCAAAACTAAAAAAAATTATACAAAATTAGTTTTGGTAACCCATGTGCCCAGACTAGGAATACATGCAAAATTAATGGCATAAGTATGCTTTTTTACCAACTTTCTTAAATTATCACTTAAGACATAGGCAGACAATTCAAAAGAAAACAAACCATATTAACATTTTTTTCAATTGGCATACATTATACATCACATATATTTTCTTTGTAACTATCATCAGTCCAACATGACATAAATTGCTTAATTCCTACCTTCCCTTAAACTTCACTACTCCTTCTGAACATTATTTTACATGCATTGTTCCCACAATTTCCATTTATTTCTATGCAATTAGCTCTTTCCCTTTTATATAGATCAGTCTTCTGGTTCTTTTACCTGTTTTATAATATTCAATACTTCAAACACAGTTGGTTTAGACCTCGATTTCAATTTTCTATTAAGCACTTTTTTGGCAGCTGACAGAATTAAACATAATAAGACCCTATATATACAAAAATATGTAAAAACAACATCAACAAGCTAGGTATCTCCTACAATAATGTTGCCAGATTTGCAACTGGGTCTGCCTTCAGAACCCATCATTGTGATAATCTTAAACAGCTAGGATGGCTAGAACTGCTAAATGCAATACTAGTCAACCAGTTAACAGCTGCCCACAAGATCCTGTACCAACCTACTAACACACCTATACTTATTAACTTAATCACCCCCTATAACAACCTCAAGACCCTACGCTCATCAAATAAACTACTGTTACAAATAGGTAAAGCTAACAACTTGGCTGGTGACTCCTAGTTCACCAATACAGTGGGGAAAACCTGGAACTCCCTCTTAAAAGACCTAACCACCATTACCTCTGCAACATTATTTAAAAGCAAATTGAAGCCATACCTCAAATCACAATGGCTATGCCCCTGTTCTAACCCTGACTAACTACTTTGATTTTCTCAAAGTATTTGTCTCTATTACTGTATAAACTAGTTTATTTTCTGTTACCTACTAGAGAGAGTATATAGCTACCTACTTTTCTGTTAACAAAAAAAAAATATTCTCTTATATTAAATTTTTATTAGGAAATTTTTTGAATGGCTAACCATAGCTGAAATGTACCATGATCCTGTTTACAGAAATGCAACACAATGTAATGAATGAGATGAGTATCTGTAAATTTAGCTGTATTTGTAAATGTCTCATATTATAAATGATATTGTGGTTTTTTGTATTTGTTTGAGCTTTTCTCCCCGGGCCTCCACTGAAAATGGACATATATCCACTTGGACTAGCCCAGTAAACAAATGTAAAATAAATAAAATAAATAAACTATGTCTAGGCAATTCAGATCCTGTATCCACGCAAGAAGAAAAAAAAAAACAATTCCTTCGTTACAGCCATTTATTCACACAATATTGCTGATATAGTACTTTGCAGGGATTTTTTAAACATCTGCCCACTCTGCGCATTCCCAGAAGATATGTTTCCAGTTATCTACTTCTTCCCCATTACACCTGCAATATTTGCTATCTATTGAGGAAAACATCATTGAATTATGCATGGGATATAAAAATACCTATGCAAACATTTCTATGCAAAGATCCTAAACTTTATTTAATTTCTGATGTAAAAGACAATACCAGTGGGCTCTGGCTGACTACATTTGCAGATGACTGCAAGCTAGGAGCAGTCATTGAATTCCCACATGACCTAGCCATCTTGCTGGAATGTTTGTCCCAAATAAATAATTTTTGCCAAAATCGTGGACTGAAACTAAATGCAAAAATATATATATATATATATATATATATATATATATATATTATTGCACCCTTTGGGCATCATCTACACCATGGAAGTATCATAGTGACAATACTTCTCTAAGAGTTGACCCAGATCTTTGGGATTTGTGAAATCATGGGGACAGTATCCTAACTTTTGGCCACTATGTGTCCATTGCTGTGAGAAAATCATTCTATATTGCACAGCTTAGAAAAAAGGAATTGTGTCTGTATCTAGGGATGACATTGTCCTACTCAGCCCTCATTAGGCTAATCATTAGATATAATCCCCCAGACACATGCAACAACTGGAGCTTCCACAGAGATACCTTACTTACAGGATAGAAGGCCTGAACAACATGTCCTACTTGCACCAGCTGAAAGCCCTCTCACAATACTTTGTATCCTACAGACTGCTAAGAGGTAGCCTGTGTCTGGCATACAATGCATACTCTGACCCAATGCTAATGTGCAGTAAATCCATCAGTAAGTCAAATGGCATCAGAAGTACTCAGTCTAGTGAAAACAAAGATTCCCCCAATGCTATGGTGAGCTGTCTCAAAAATGAAAAACAGAAAGCAAAGACAGAAAGTTCACCAAAATCGGCTTCTTTAAATGCAATAAATCCACGAGCTGGTGTAGGTCCAAAATCGATCTCTATTTAATAGACAAAGAAACAAAATAAAAAACAAAGTCAAATGAGAGTCCCTAAAAGTCCACACAATAAGCGCTTTCAATAAAAATCTTCTTCAGATCGTAATGTAAAAATGGGACTAACTTTCATTTTTAAATGATATGCCTCTATATTGCTATCCAATCCATATACAGAAAAGGTAGCTTTCAACCAATCCATATTGGTATTCCTCCACCTTATTTGCATATACAAATTTGTACACTTCTGTTCCCGCCTTTTTGAATGCAATTCATAGTATGCAAATAAAGCTGCATACTCATCCAATCAGAAGTGTTAAAATAGTAAACGTTAATAAGTTGTCATTCTTGTTTACTTCCAAACATTCTTTAGAGGCTCTTCTCTTCATAAAAATGTCTCAATGCATCAAACTAATTAATAAATCATTAGGACGGCATACACAAAAAAACAAGACAGCTTGAGACCGATCCATTTAAATTATCTTCCAGTTCATTTGCATATGCGGAGCCGATCGCTTCCATTTTCACCTTTTCAGACATGCATCAGTAGTCTACAAATTGAGCTTCATATTCAATCAGCAATACAAAATTTGAAATACCATACTTATGTAAGCTGGAAATAACTAAGTATGGATATATCTGTTCATGTTCGAGTGTTAAAACAGCTGTACTCTTGATAGGGACTTTTCAGAATATTCTTTGTGATGTATCCGCAGACAACTATATACAAGCAGAAATGTGGAAACATATATTAGCCAACATCATAACAGGAAAAACCATGTTGCTATGATGTTGTCATAATTAAAAATAAGTAAGCAACTTATGAACGCATCTGTTTATAACCAAATAACAGGGCAGTTTCACTCTTTATAGAGACTTCTCAGCATTTCCTTTATGGTATACAAGATGTTTACAAATTGCTGTGTACAGACAGAATCTTAAAGCTATATTTCAGAAGTAATCATATCTTTTACAAAAAATGAACGACTGTAATATTATCATAATTGATGGATAATTCATAAACATGTCTATTTATATCAAAACAGCTTCTCTCTCTGTAGAAACTTCTCAACGTTTCTGTTCTAATACATGAAATTTCTTCAATTTGCTGCATACGAATAGAATTCTAGAGATGTAAATCAGTGATCATTAAAGCAAACAAACTGCTATAATATTACTGTAGTTGGATGGTTAGTTAACATATCTGTTTATATCAAGACAACTTTTCTCTTTATGAGAACTTCTTAGCATTTTCTTTTATAGGTGCATATCAGCAATCATCTGTGGTGTAATCAATGCTATTGCATGGAGCTAGAAAACATCATATCAGAATTTCCTTTAATGTTAACTTGCTAATAGTGATATTCCTCTTTTGACATTTAACAATTCAGTATACATTCTTATGACACATTTCTTGAGTGCGTACGTCCTTTCTTTATATTCGGCCTCTTGAGTTTCAAAACTGGTTTTAGAGGAACAATACTATTTAAACCTGGGGGTTGATCATCCCTCAGATTAATTATCCATTTAGTTGCTCTTAACTCAGTTAAATTCTCAATGTCACCTTTCCTTGGTTCGATAAAAATATTTTCAATCACTTTATACATGAATGTATGTCCACTATTCATGTCAACATGATAGGCTAATGCATTATGCATATCTTTATTAATGAAATCCCTTTGATGTCTTTGTATTTTTTTTTGAACAACTGATTGTATTTTCCTATGTAAAAAGATGAGCAGTTTTTACAAGTTGCCAAATAAATGACAGTACAGGTTTTACAAGTTGCCTTAACATTAAAGATGTACTCTTTATCAGTGACTGGATGCACAAACTGATTGCTACTATCTATCAGTGTACAAATATTGCAATTGCCACACGTAAAGGTCCCTTTATGCCCCTTTATTGGGTTACTATTTTGTGTATTGGCACATAATAGCCTTTTTAAATTCTTTTTGCTCTTATAACAGAACTGTGGTCCTTCCCCAACAATATTTTTTATCTGCGGATCTTGGGTTAAAACAGGCCAAAACTGATTTACCACTTTCAAAATTTGTGAATGGTCAGTACTATAAGTCAAAGAAAATCTGATATTGGTATTTGCTTGTTTAACTATATTATTCCGTTCTGTGCTCTGAGGGTGTAGATCCTGATCTTTATACCCTCTTTTTTTGAGATTTTCCTGTAAGAATTTTACTTCTCTACTTCGTGCTGATTCCCGATTGCAACATTTATAAATCCTATTTGTCTCATTGGTCATAATATTCCTGGTAATATGTCTTGGATGCATACTACTTTTTAATAAGTAGTGATTTCTCCATGTACTCTTTCTATACAAATCAAAATCCAAAGTTCCCAATTCATTAAAGCTGATACTAACATCCAAAAAACTAATAGTTTGCCTTGAACAGTCCGATGAGAAGGTCAAATAAGAAGTGGTCATGTCAAGATATTTATGAAACCGTCTGAATTGCTCCTCTTCACCTTTCCATAAGATAAACAGGTCATCAACAAAACATCCATAATATAAAATATTATTATGCCAAGGATTATTGCTGTTTAATACATATTGTTGTTCCCATTCAACAAGAACTAAATTGGAATAACTATTCGCACAGGAGGTACCCATGGCTACCCCCCCACTTCTGTAAATAGATTTTTTTCTCCATATATAAAATAGTTATTCTCCAAAATCAATTCTAACAGGTCACAGATAAGCCAAGTTTCAGCTGTGGTTTTCTTAGTTGACATCATCCTTCTGATGGATTCTATTCCAATGTCATTTGGAATAGTGGTGAAAAGATTATTAACATCCAAAGTTGTTAACAGAAGATCGCCCTCATTCACTTTATTTTCCATAGATCTATTTAATTTAATTTATTTAGGAAATCATCTGTATCTCTTAATACTGTTGTATAGGAGTTTAGAAGTTCTCTTAATTCCTTTTCCACATACAAAGACAAGTTCTCTGTGGCCCATCCTTGGCCAGAAACTATTGGACGTAGTGGAGGATCCTTAATATCTTTATGTATCTTTGGAAGTCCATTTATACATGGAATAGTTGGTTTAAGAACATCCAGAAAATCAAATAAATCCTTATCAATTTGTCTTTGTAAAATCATATCATTTAAACAGGAGCTGCTTTTATTCATAGCTTGAGTTATTTCTGAAGGTGGAACTTCAGTATATGTTTTGGGATCTTGCAACATCCTCTTCATCTTGTTGACACACCATGCTGTATCCATCATTACTATGGCTCCCCCTTTGTCAGTTGGTCTCAAAATAATGTCATAATTTCGTTGCAAGTTGAATATTGCTTCCTTTTCTTCAAAGGTAATATTTCTATAGTGTTTAATACAAGGGTCCATTCTTAGCTTTGCAACCTCATTCGTACAAAGCCTAGTAAATAACTCTACAGCTGGATGACTAACTGGAACAAAAGTACTAGGTTTCTTTAACTTATTGCTCTGTTCCTGTTTGGTGCCAAAAATATTCTTTAGAGTCACATTTCATCCAAAGCAATTCAGATCAATTACAAATTCATCTAGATCTGATCTAAATGATGGAATGAAAGATAGTCCTTTTTGTAATATAGACAACTCAGCTGATGTGATAACATGTTTGGAAATATTTACTACCAATGATCTTTCTCCATATGAGGCTTCTTCCTTTTCCTGTCTTGGCTCTGTGATCTGTAACCCTTGAATTGGTTCTCCTTCAAAAAAATCGGTAAAGATGCATTCAAGGGTAAATGTGTGCCATTTTTCTTAGGTATGGCTCCAGTTGACATGGTTCCTAACAAATTTCCTGAATTAACATCCAGGGTAGTCCCTTGATGATCCTGCAGTGTATGATTGATGTTTTGATCCTCATCTGCCATCATCGATGATATAGGATTAACAACTGTTGTTGTAATGTTCACCCTTTTACTAAATGACAACTGAGACCTTTGTTCTTCTTGATGCTCCTCTCTGGGCCATTCAAAGATCCTACCCTGTCTAAAGTCCATAACATTTCTGTTCAATTTTTTGATCTTTTGCTCCTTCACTTTAGATTCATAGATGTTCAAATTGAATTGTAATGTTTCCAATTTATTAATCTGATAAGTGGTTAAATTCACCTTCTCTAATTCTGTCTGTTTTTCTTTGATCAGCTGTGCGATCTTTTCTTCTTCCAGTTTAAAATATTCAAGAAGTAATTTTATTTAACGGAAACTAGTTTCTAAATTGATAGCTTGCCAACTTGCAAGCAGGGCAGGATGCAGGTTTCCATAACTGGGCATACATTTTACATGCATGCCCCTAGGTATGATACGGTGATGGAGGCAAGCTTCCAAGTGGTACCTTTGCCAAGTTAACCTTTTTAACTTAAAGGCTATTGCTTCAACATCTTTGAATATTGCATCAAAGTTCACAATATCTAAATCTTCTGGAGTATTACTTAGCACAGCTGCCTCATTGGTGTCAAATTGAAGGTTTAATAATGGGTTCATAGTAGTTTCTGTACTGTCCATGTTAGTTCCACGGATGAACTCCAAACTTGCATGGTTACTCTTGTTCCTAGTAGGGATATCATTAGCCATGTGCAGAAGGAGAATTAGAACAACAAATCCAGTGAAAACAAAGATTCCCCCAACGCTATGGTGAACTGTCTCAAAAATGAAAAACAGAAAGCAAAGACAGTAAGTTCACCAAAATCGGCTTCTTTAAATGCAATAAATTCACGAGCTGGTGTAGGTCCAAAATCAATCTCTATTTAATAGACAAACAAAATAAAAAACAAAGTCAAATGAGAGTCCCTTAAAGTCCACATGATAAGCGCTTTCAATAAAAATCTTCTTCAGATCGTAATGTAAAAATGGAATTAACTTTCATTTTTAAATGATATGCCTCTATATTGCTATCCAATCCATATACAGAAAAGGTAGCTTTCAACCAATCCATATTGGGATTTTTCCACCTTATTTGCATATACGAATTTGTACACTTCCGTTTCCTGCCTTTTTGAATGCAATTCATAGTATGCAAATAAAGCTGCATACTCATCCAATCAGAAGTGTTAAAATAGTAAACGGTAATAAGTTGTCATTCTTGTTTACTTCCAAACATTCTTTAAAGGCTCTTCCCTTCATAAAAATGTCTCAATGCATCAAACTACTTAATAAATCATTAGGACGGCATACACAAAAAAAGCAAGACAACTTGAGACCAATCCATTTAAATTATCTTCCAGCTCATTTGCATATGCGGAGCCGATCGCTTCCGTTTTCACCTTTTCAGACACGCATCAGTAGTCTACAAATTGAGCTTCATATTCAATCAGCAATACAAAATTTGAAATACCATACTTATGTAAGCTGGAAACAACTAAGTATGGATATATCTGTTTATGTTCGAGTGTTAAAACAGCTGTACTCTTGATAGGGACTTTTCAGAATATCCTTTGTGATGTATCCGCAGACAAGTACATACAAGCAGAAATGTGGAAACATATATTAGCCAACATCATAACAGGAAAAACCATGTTGCTATGATGTTGTCATAATTAAAAATAAGTAAGCAACTTATGAATGCATCTGTTTATAACCAAATAACAGGCCAGTTTCACTCTTTATAGAGACTTCTCAGCATTTCCTTTATGGTATACAAGATGTTTAGAAATTGCTGTGTACAGACAGAATCTTAAAGCCATATTTCAGAAGTCATCATATCTTTTACAAAAAACAAAGTACTCAGTCTAGGGATCTAAACCTCTTATTCATCAACAGAATGGTTCGGGGGAGAGGTATATCTTGCAGAGGATACAGCTGCTCTGGAATAACATCCCCATCCACATAAAACAAAGTTGTTTTTTGTCCATATTAAAGCACAACTTTGATCTGTGAATGGAAAACAGAACATTTACCCCCAAACTGCCCCCTGCATTACTAATGGACAGAGGCAGCTGCTAAATGCTTTATCCCTTGCATGGGTTCCCTCAAATTATCTATGGTATGACCCCAGTTATTCGTATTAGGGGTAATATATAATTATTAACCATGGGAAGGGTAAGGCCAGTCTCTAAACAAATGGAATAAGTTAATTCAAGCACAAAAAGGGAAAATGGCATGGCTTAAAATGGACTGCAAGGGCAGGTAGCCTAATACTTACCTCTGAACCTATGGACCTAAACCATCTGGATTTGCATACTTGGGAGCTTATACATTTCTCCACCCATTGTTCTCTTGTAAATTGCGTTTCCAGTCTCTCTTCTCAATCTTTTCTAACATCTTCTGATTGATTCCTATAGTTTTTGTACACTATTTTTATGTCCTGCTAATTTCCCTTTTTAATAGCAACTTCTGTTCTAGATTCAACTGAAAACTCTATTAGAGCTGGTCTTTCACTTAGGATTCCCATATCCCTTTCTCTTTGCCAATATTCTAATATCAATCCCTGATAGAGAAGGCAGTCTCTAGCCTACAGTCCATATGTCTTCTTGTCCTCTTCCCATTCTGTTACCTTTCCCTCTGTAGTTATTCACGCCCAATACCTTGGTTCTTTTGCCAGATTTCTCCAGTAAATTACAGTACCCTCTTGCCTATTCTCTGTAGCCATAATTGCAGTCATCCCTATTGGCAGAATCTCCTTTCTCCATTTTCATGTTGGCTTAGTTCTTAGAATACTTTCTGTTACTTTATAAATATATTATTCTGTATGGCTCATGGCTGTTGTTGTTCTCCTTAAGGATCTACATCCAAAATCTCACCCTCATTATTTCTTGGAACCCTCCCCCGCCAGTTCATCATCATCCCTTACCATCTTGAATTATAACTTTCGGCTTACACCATGTATATTAGCCTTAACTGTGTAAGTCTAAAATATCCCTTTAAATCAGGTAATCCTAAACCACCTTGTTCTATTGGAAGGATCAGCTTATCTCACTTGACCCTTATCCTATTCACCTCCCAGATAAAATCCTTCAATTCTTTATTAATTACCCTCCATAACTTCTGTGGTTGATAGAAATATCCCTGATCTGTATATAACATTAAAGGGACTTTAAAAACACTTCCACTGCTTGTTATCTTGCTATCCATAGCCATAAACAAGAGCTTCCAGTTTCTCAGTTTTTGTTATCCTTTGTTTAGTCTCTTCCCACATATCATTAACTGTCATAACAGAATTCTTTTAAATCCATTCTCATAAAAATACTTAATTTGTTCTCATAAACATGGGTGTTACTTAATCAATTCATGTATAGGTACATACTTTATGGTAATTATCTTTGTTTTATCTTCATTCATTTTATATCCCAAAAAGATTTGAAACGGTCTCATAATGCTCCATAACACTGAGATGTTCTTTTCTTTTTTATCAGGTACAAAATAATATCTGCAAACAAAGCCAGCTTTTCCTGATAACCATACCAATTATATCCTTGCATTTCTGGATCCTTTATTATTATTTTTTTTTGCCAATGGCTCTAAACATAAAGCAGGTAAGAAAGGGGAAAAAGGACACCTTGCCTAGTTCCTCTGTTCAAACACAACTTATCAGAGAGGTACCCTCCCACTATAATTCTAGCTTCTGATCCTTCATATATCCCCAAAATTAACCTTATTATTGTGTCAGGGAATGTGGGTGCTTCAATTGCCCTACTTATAAACTCCCAGCTTACTGTTGAATGATTTATATGAATCTAGATCCACCAGACAGCAGAATTTTCTTATATTCTCCTTCATCTATATCATCCTTACAGTTTAAAATTCAAATGGGTCTATATAAGGCTGGGTCTCATGGGCCTTTACTGTCCTTAGGTACTACAGTCACCACCGCTTTCTTCTAAGATGTTGGTACTTCTCCTTCTTTTAAAATACTGTTAAACAAAATCTTTATCACTTTCTTCCATCCAAACTTCCCCAGGCATACCATTTGTTCGAGTAAACTTTCATGAAGATTGATTATACATCACCATTATTATCTCACCCCTTCTTATACTAATAGTTAGTTGAGCCTCATCAACCTCTAACCTTTGAATACATAACTCTTCCATAAATATTTCCATTTGTGCTCTTTCTTGATTTCTGCATTTCTTTGTATATCTCTAATACTTTTACAGGATCTCTGGTTATTTTTCTTATTATAGGATCCTTAAGTTTGGTGACAACCTGTCTTACTTTGTGTTGCCTAAGTCCTTTGTGCTAAAATTTGTTGTGCTCTGGAGTTATTATCAAAATAATTGCTTAACAGCATTCTTTCTAGAATTGTACCTCTTCTTCTTTTGTGAGATTCCCCTTATTCTGCAATACTTTAATCTTTGTCAGCCACATAATTCCTATTAATTCTTAACTATATCTATTTCTCTTTTTCATTTCTACCCTTTTTTAAAATGCCATTTTCATTTTATCCCACTCAGTAGCTATAACTTCTGAAGATATTCTGTCTTCCCTAATAACTCTCAAATGATTTCCACTATCCATTCCTTGAATTCCTCTATTTTTATAAGTAGGTGGGAAAGCACCAGTGTTTCATTTTTACTTCGGTACCCTGCATTTTTATTTTATATTTTATAGGGCCATCATCTTATTGGATGTGCATCAAAGCTTTCAATTAAATGCAAATGTTCCTGTAAAATATAATTTTACCTTGTCTAGCCCAGTTATTGTACCTTGGGAATAATATGTAAATTCTGTCAGAGTTTCTACTACCGAATTCAAATCTTCCATACAAAATATTTTCATAAGTTTCTTCAGAAATCTACCATCTTTTGTTATATTTTCCTTTTCTAAGTCCCCCTGCTACTTCCTCATTATTTACAAATCAAGTTCCTGTCCCCACCTACAATTAATATCCCTGCTGAAAACTAGTTATTTCTCCCAATGTTTTCTTAAGCTACGTAATAGCAGTTTTTGAATACATGTCAGCATAGTCCTCCTCCCTTACCAATAGTCTCTTTCTACAAAAAATCTACCATTATTGCCTTTTTTCCTATTGTATCACTATTGGAGCCCCTCTAGCAATTAGTAAAATTACCCCTTTTCCTTTGTTCCTAATATTCTGCTGAATATATATCCTGAAATTCTTTTTGTCATATTCATATGCTCATTTCTTTCCAAATGTGTCTCCTGCAGAATCACTACTTGCACTCTGCATTTCTTAATATAATTCAATAGTCTTTACTGTTTGTCTATACCTGTAAGGCTATTTACAGTCCAAGGTAATATAGATAGTGTAGCCATTATGATAAAAAACTACTATTCCTACCTATTACACATAATGTTTTTTAATGTGTATTTCCAACTTTGTGTTGCATGCACACACTGTTCAGCAAGCTGATCTTTTATACATTTGTTTCTTATCTTCATTTGAACCCATGTCACATTGTTCAGGACTTTTGTTTTAATAAAAACCCTGAAACAAAAAAACTAAATATATTTTGGAATGCCCCAACAGCCCATTGACTTAGTTGTGTGGGTTTGTACATTGTACATCTTCAAAAAAGCAGGTTTAACCCTCCAGATAAGAACCATTGCCTTAAATCACCAGCTGCACCCACAAGCATTACCTAACCTACATTTAAGGTTACTATGCTAAAGAGCATGATGCAGCCTATTTCCCATTTACAGTGATTGCTGTCTGTTTTTTTTTTCTTACCTCTATTTCCCCTCCCAGATGTTAAAAACTCCTTTTATGCTTTCAGAAAACAATTACTTTTACCCTAAAAAGTGCATTGTCTTGTCTTTAAGTAAAAGTATATTGTACACTGTTCTAGTAAATGCATTACAATATTAAGACTGTTAGGGAGGCTGATATATCTTATTCACTTCCCATAATCTCAAACTTTTTCACTGAACTACTTGGCATTGTGTCTTTAAATTTTGCATTTTCCTCAGCAAAGAATGCTGAGAACTGTCAATATTACTGCTTGCATCTGCAGACAGCTCATTTTCATGTAAAAGTAATCGGCAATGAACCTTTGTGAATTTCACTCAGAACAGAATTTACTGCTGCCTTCAGCTTTAGACTTCCTGACTCCCACCAAACATTTGCTAATGGGGAAAAACAAGCTAATAGCTTTGCAGCTGTAAAAAAGTTAGCATTTTATTTTTTATGGCTTTCATCATTTTGCCTTGTTTTTCAAGCCTATTTCCTTACAAAAACACTTGTTTCTAGCTTAAGTCAAGGGCATTAATATAAACATTCACTTTTATAAAAATAAGAGAAAATATCTTAATTCTACATATAATATAATCAATGAATGTTTATACACCAACCAAATCCCAACAGCCCAAGATCACAGAACATTAACATTTAAACTTTTTTTTGTCCATCAGTTTTTGGTTATACTGTAAAGCCTTTTTTTCTTACAACTTAAAGTACATTTGCTTTAATATCTTTAATGCACAACAGTCACTGAAAAATTTCCTCCACATTAAAAATATCCCTGACTACATACTACACAAACTGTTTTAGAATATATAACATGAAGTTTATGTTATGAAATGTTTTATACAAATAATAATAATAATAACAAAACTCTTTAACTTACAATTGTTTTTTTTTCCCCTTTTAGTGCCCTTCTGAGCATTACATGCTTTACAGTCCACCCACAAGTTTAACAAAAGTCAACAACAGTCCAATCATTTTCAGACTCTTTTTCTTGCAAAGCCATGCTTTACAAATGTAATTGATGATTTACAGTTTCCCATGTATTAACTAATTTCAGTGTTGCTGGTCTTCATGTTCATCTCCATCTCTCAGCACCAGACTCTAGTTCAAGTCCAAGGTACTCCTGTTTATTCTAGTCAACTCCTATTCCTTTTTCTGTCTCTCAAGCATTTTCATTTGGAACATTGGAAAAAGGTTTCACTGGCAAAGATTCTCTATGAGCTTTATTGTCAGAAGAATTAGAATCAGTACACTTTTTTTACTGGTTCAATTTTTTGTTCGATAAACTTTTTTTTCCTCTGTAACCTGTTCTTTATTCAAGAATATATTTGATCCTCCAGGAAAATACACTAAAGGACAGTTAAGTACAGTAGCTTGAATCTCAAACCTGCTTCTCGATGTTCCCTGATTCCTGGCATGTCTGCCTGGGGTACTGTGACTAATCATTTTCCACAAACAATCTGCTGCCTCCAAATTTTAATAGTTACCTTTTGCCACAGATTTGTCAGTATCAATACAAATCTTGGCTGCTTTCTTATGGCCATGTTTTGATCATACACTTGATGTGCCCTTTCAGTTAACAAATCCTGCTGTGGAATACCAGTTCGGTTGATTATTTGTGCTGTCTGTTTTTTCCAGTTTATCTAATACAGCTTTGTCTTCTAAGTCTTCAGCATCTGAAATACTTGCTGGCTATTTAGCAACACAATTATAGATGGACAGCTTTAGGAAATGTATTTTATTTATTTATTTTACATCTGTTGACCAGGAAAGTCTGACTGGATACATGTCCATTTTCAGCGGAGGCCTGGGGAGAAAAGCTTCACAGATCAAATAACAAGTACAATTGGTGTATACATAGCATGCAAATTTACAAAGATATACAAAGCTTTAAAAATAGCAAAGTTGCATAGTCATGCCTCATAAAATTAATATAGTTACATGGGATGTGCACATCTTATACAGTTTTAGAACTGGATGAGACAATGCATAAGTGGGCAGAAGTGCAGAGTGAGATATTTATGTTAAGTATGTTTCAAGGAGTTGCATAAACTGACATTATACAGTTGGGATGTGTACACTTTAGACATGGTCAAGTGTGTATTAGCAGGTGAAATAACAGAGTTAAGTGGCAGGGGTAAGGATTAAATGAGAAAGGAAGACAAAGTAGGTGTAAAGATGCAGGAAGAAATGAAGAATAGTTATAAAAAAGGTTTGTAAGAGAGTGTCTTATCAGTGTTGTGGTATGACCATCTGTATAGGTACTAGTAAAGAGGCCAGATGCAGAGATGATATTGAAAGGAAGCTGGAAATGAAGAAAGCTACAGTTCTTCTTAGTGATATATTTGAGACAGGGAGGAAGAGAAAGGGTAAGAGGGTAAGATTGGGGAGGTCAACCTGATGGGGGGGGGGCAAGAACATATCCATGTGAGTTTTAGGTGTTCTTTGAGGAGTCTTTTAAATGTAACCTTTGAGTCTGCCGAGGTAACAGCAGAAGGTAGGGAGTTCCAGATTTTGCCTATGTAATTAGGGAAAAGAGAGTCTACCTGCAGTGTTACTGCTTTTGGTCACCTTTATTAGCTTTTTTTTTACTACAGCAAAGTTGTCTAGTATTAGTTTGTAGTTGTAGTAAACTGGCCAGTGCTGGAGTTTTATCTGGAAGTAGTAGGAGTTTGTGGGCAAAGGAAAGCTGATGGAAGGTTAGGAAATTAGGGAATTCAAGCCAATCAAGTTGTTTTAGGGAATGACAGTGGTGGGCTTGGTAGGGGTGCACCAGTAGCACATTTAGCAATTTGATTGTAGCAGGTGTTGAGCTTGGGAATTTTGGTTTTGGGTAGGTTGGCAAGAATGGGTGAGGCATAGAGTAGTGTGGAAAGGAGGTAAGTTTTAGCAATGGTTATCCTGGCAGGTTGGGTTAGAAATTATTTATTTTTATATAAGCTGCCCATTTTTTTGTGGATGTTTTTAATGGTCTGATATATATGCTGATCAAATTTAAGGTTGTTATCAATGGTGACACCTAGCAGTTTAGTATGAGGGTTCTGGACATAATATTAAATGGGTTGGGCATTGTGGTATATTTGTTTGGTTTAAATAGAAACAGCTTAGTTTTTTTTTTGGTGGGGGTTAGTAATAGGTTTTTGTTAAGAAACCAGGTTATGGTAGATTGGAAGACTTTTTGGGTGCTGGAGAGAAGTTCTTCATGATCACTGGCTGAGCAGACTAGTGTGGAGTCATCAGCATATTGAATTACAGTTGAATCTTGATAGATGCTGTGGAGATTGTCTGTTAAAATGGAGAATAGAAAGAGACCAAGAATGGACCCTTGTGGGACTCCTGTGGTGATGGGTAGCAGCGAGGATAGGTTGTTGTCCCATCGAACTGCTTGTTGTCTTCCTTGTAGATAGTTCTGAAACCATGCTAATGCATGGTTACTAAGGTCAAGTTTAGTAAGGGAATGGAGTAGTTTAAGATGCTCAACCATATCAAAGGCCTTTGACAGATCCAATAATATGGCAGATGTTAGACTGCCTATGTGTTTATTTTGGTTGATGAGGTTTGTGAAAGAGAGAAGGGCAGTGGTGGTACTGTGGACAGGCCGAAATCCATGTTGGGTAGGAGAGAGAAGTTGGTTGTTGAGTAGGTAAGACATAAGTTGGTGGTGTATATATTTGTCAAATATTTTAGCTAGAGGAGACAGAATGGCAATGGGGCGATAGTGAGGTTGGTGGAGTTGCCACCTTTGTGGAGGGGGATGATATAGGAGGTCTTCCAGATGGGTGGAACAGTGGTTTCAGATGTAAATTTGTTTAGAAGGATAGATATTGGGAAGGTGAGTTAATTGGCAGATAAATTACTGCAAGCAATAAATAAACAAATCAGTGATTTTATAATAGCTGTTCTGCCCAAGACAGCTTGTGACAGAAGCATTGGAACAAGCTTCACATGGGTTTTGTGTATGGCTTTGCAAAACTATGTACATAGTTAATATGTTGGTTATGTCTTGGGGAGGGAGAAATATGTGTGTTTTAAAAAGAGCTCATGTTTATTTGTGCCAGTACTACAGTACTGGAAGGACATGTTTATAACAGAGAGATAAAAATTATAAGTTAAGTAGAATAAAATGTAATCTTTGTTATGGCACAATTTGATTTACTTGTTTGGAATACAAAATGGGAGTGTTGATAAGAAAACATAAGACAAGGTACTGACCAATATTTACAATAGTAATGCACAAATAATAATGTAGAAAATGCAGCTGATTCATAGACAACTTAAAGAAAATGCATAAGGAGTGTTTCTTTGCTGGAACAGATGGAGAGTGAAAGCAATGGACCTTAATATTAATTCAAAAGGGTATATGAATAAAGACTGAGGAACAAATGAATGACAGGCAGGGAAGATTTATAGTGGTGAGCTTGCTGGCAGGATGTAGGAATTATATGTGTTACACTATATAGTCCACTAAAAACAGTGAGACATGATCTAAAGAACATTATAGGAGAAGTTATAACTAACCTACATCAAGGATGTATGATAATAGGAGATTGAAACACTATAGGAAATAAGGTAGATGTCTCTGGAGGGCCAAGATACCATAAAATACCAGCTAGATACTTAGAAAAATATATGCATGCATTTAGGCTTGCTGTTGTGATGAAAATAGGGCAGAAAGAGTGTGAATATACACAACTTCCAGCAAAATATGGTTCCTGGCAAGATTGGATAGATGTATATCAAAAGAATATTGTAACATTGTTTGAACCATGAAACACATCTGGTGATAATGTCAGACCATGTATCTATACCAATTAAGTTTTGTAACCAAGTAAAAGTATATTATGATAAACATTGAAAATTTGCAATATTTCATAAAAGGAAGTAATTAAATAACTGGAGAGATCAAAATTTAAGTGATAGTTTATTAGAGTTAAACTTAAGCAGTAAATGCTTTGCAAAGAACTGGGATAACGGTAAACTTACTATAAGAAATGTGTTCAGAATGAAAGCAAGTGAGATATAGAATAATAGCTATAGAGGGCATGTAAAGAGTGTAAAACAAGTAAGGAATTTACAAAAATAAAAATAAATAAATAAAGTCCTATTTTGCTTCCAATTCAGAGTGATCCTTAGTTGTTTTAACTGCTGTACCATGAGAAATATTATAGCAATGTAGATATATTATAGCAATGTAGATATGCTCAATTTTTGAGAGACTTAGTTGGCTACAATCACCTGGATTAGAAGCTGAAGTTAAGTGCAGACTTGCAGTATTGTATTTTAGTCTTCTGTTAAGTACAAACTTGCAGTTTTAAAAGTATTGTATTTCATTTTTTTCTGTTACCTAATTGTTTCATTGAATAGTGTGCTGTGTGTCTCTGCTATAAGAGGAGGGTGGTGCTCTTCTCACTTCTTTGTTTTCTGATATTTAACTGTTAGCCTAGAGAGCTTCCTCTGTACTTTAAGTGCTAGTGACAAAGTTTGAGAATTAATTTTATGCTCAATTTCTGAGAGACTTGGTTGGCTACAATCACCTGCATTAGAAGCTGAAGTTAAGTGCAAACTTGCAGTATTGTATTTTAGTCTTCTGTTAAGTACAAACGTGCAGTTTTAAATGTATTGTATTTCATTTTTTTCTGCTACCTAATTGTTTCATTGAATAGTGTGCTGTGTGTCTCTCTGCTACAAGAGGAGGTGGTTGTCTTCTTATTTCTTTGTTATCTGATATTTAACTGTTATCCTTGAGGGCTTCCTCTGTACTTTAAGTGCTAGCCACAAAGTTTGAGAATTCATTTTATGCTCAATTTCTGAGAGACTTGGTTGGCTACAATCACCTGCATTAGAAGCTGAAGTTAAGTGCAAACTTTTGCACTCTTTATTGACCTCTCAAAAGCCTTTGATATGGTCAACCATCAGCTTCTTATGGATATACTTAAATCCCTCTCACTTGATACACAGGCACCACAATGGTTCAAGTCCTACTTAGAAAACAGACAACAAGCTGTGCTCTGGGATAATGTACTAGCCGCACACCTTCTTGTTACCCTTGGTGTACCTCAGGGTTCTATTCTGGGCCCTCTCCTATTCTCACTTTTTATTAATGATCTAAATTTAACTATTCCTCAAGCTACCTGCATACAATACGCAGATGATTCAACATTAATATGCTCCGCTTCTTTCTTATCTGAACTCCAGTCCCTCACCCAAAATGTATTTAACATAGTTGAAAACTGGTTCCTACAGCGCTGCCTTGTCCTGAACCCCCAAAAAACTAAATTATTGCTCTTCAGTCCTACAATAAAGTCCTCACAAATAGACTTCACAGTGATATCTAATAATGGCATTGTTATATCTCCTGACCCAACCACCAAACTCTTAGGAGTAACTGTCTGTGTCTTTCGGCTTTTCCCGGTTAGGGGTCGCCACAGCAGAACTCGGTCCACTAATGATTGGTAGTTGATTTTTACGTACCGAGTTACCAGCTCTGACGCACAACCTTTAACGAAGGTATGCCCATTCATGCATGTCTCCACGCAGAAGACGCTCTAACTGAGAATCGAACTAGACAGTGTCTTACTGTGAGGCGGAGTAGCAATAGACCATAACCTTACCTTTGACACACACATCAGTATTACAATAAAATCAGTTAACAGAAAGCTAGGCTCCCTTTACAGGATTAAACCCTTCCTTACTCCAACAGCTGGATCTACTATTGCCCACACCCATCTTATCTCTAGCCTCCTCTACACCTCACCCATTTATACCAATCTTTCTAAAAACAGCCTCAACAAACTGGCAGCCTCCTATAATAACACTGCCAGATTTGCCACTAGCTCCCCATTTAGAATCCACCATTGTCACAATCTAAAACAACTTGGATGGCTAGAACTCCATAATCAACTTCTATTTCACCAACTTATTATCACACACAAGACCTTCTATCATCCTAGTAATACTCCAATACTCACTAGCCTTATTACCCTCTACAAAAATCTTACAACCCTACGATCAGCAAATAAATTACTAGTATCTACACATAAATCCAACAACAAGGCTGGGGACTCACTGTTCTCCACCACTGTGGGGAAACTTGGAACCTGCTTCTCAGGGAACTCTCATCTCTTTCTTCTACATTACTTTTCAAAAAGCAACTTAAAGAATACCTTAAAACTCACTGGCTATGCCCATGCACCAACCCAGACTAATAATCACCTTCCTTCATATTTAATGGATACTTATCTTTCTACTGCTGTGCTTTGTTCACCTTTCCATTAACCTTGGAGAGTATGAGCTGTCAGCTAACTAAAGTTGGTACTAACTTAGCCTTTCTTAGAAACTACTATAGAGCTTGAACTTGATTAGCAAGCTCTCTACTGTATGAACTTGTCTCTACCTTATAAATACTTGTCACTATTGCCTTGTAAATATATGTCAATTATATGATTACTAAGTTGCTATGTAAAAACTTGTATTTTAGTCTTAAAAATGCACTGTACCTGATGTTGCTATTATCTATAGTGGAGCTATTCTCCCTGGGCTTGTACTGAAAATGGACATATATCCAGTTGGACTAGCCCAGTCAACAAATGTAAAATAAAAATAAAATAAATAAAATAAATTGTATTTTAGTCTTCTGTTAAGCACAAACTTGCAGTTTTAAAAGTACTGTATTTCATTTTTTCTGTTACCTAATTGTTTCATTGAATAGTGTGCTGTGTGTCTCTCTGCAGTTAGTTCCCCACCTACCCTCCCTGTTCTTGTCTTGGTGTTAGTGTTGGTGGCTCTGGAATTCCCTGCCCCTCCTATAAGTCTGTATTTGAACACTCCTCCTGGGTCCAGCTCATTTGCTCACTTAACCGAGTACAGTGAGATCATATTCTGCATCTAGTGTTCACTCCAGTTAATACAGAGAGAAGATTTAAGAAGGCCAACCCACTTAGGTTCTTCCTTCCTCTCTCCTTTCCCTTTACTAATAAAAATGTGCACTTTATTCATCTGCTTTTAGTGTATTTGTGTTTCCTCCTACTTTATTTTGGTTTTGCCTCTTCTTAAAAGTACTCAATTTTATTTATTCTGCTGCATTTATTACTGCTTGGTAGTAGCCTGATTAAATTGTAACTGTTATTTTAATTCTTTTGGTTTATGCACTTGGGCTTTATACCGGTTGTTTTACATTAAGAAGGTTTGTGGTCTGCACTGTTGTGGCAGGACAGGTAGCTTACATCCTTCTAAGCTGGGAATTGCTGATTGAAGGCTCAGTGTCTGCTATTCTAAAAGTGTATTAGTTCTGGTTTAAGCACTTGGGCTCCAGGCCAGTTATTCTACATTAAGAAGGTTTGTGGCCTGCACTCTTGTGGGAGAAGAGGCTGGATTCTGCCCTTCTGAGCTGGGAATTTCTGGTCACAGGCTTATTGTGCCTGCTTATTTGAACTGTTTCTTTCTGAAATTGGTGTGCCTTGTTGCTGTAGCATAGACCAGATTCAGGCCTGCTGAATCTAGCTTTTTTGTATAACTTGAGCACTGATCCAGGCCATCTTTTTTGGAGAAGGTTCCCCTGCACCCTAGTGGCAGAAGTGTGCAGTTAGAGCTTGTCGGATTGAAGACTGCTGGAACAGGGCTCAGTTCTGAACTTTTTGATGGTTAATTGGGTAACTTGTTTAAATCAGTTTGTTAATGTTCTATTGTTTTATATATAACAAAAAAATTGCACTTTATTCATCTGCTTTTACTGTATTTGTGTTTTTCCCTACTTTATTACTAGAGGCATTGACTACAACTCTGATCTGAGATATATAACAATAAGTATCCTTTTCTGTGCATTTAAAGTGTTTTTGATTGTATCTGCTTTAATTTCTGAAAAAAAACAAAACAAAAAAAACCCCCAAAAATATACTTGTTTCCCACCTTTCTAAGCTAGTATAGTCCAGTTTTCAGGTTAGTGCTAAATTCAGGGTTGTGTTACAAATCTCTGTGTTTGCCCATACTTTACTTGGATGGAAGGAAGTTTCTCTGTTCACCCGTGAGAGAGGGGAGCTTTGAGCAGCCTATCTGTCCCTGGAGGAGTGGTTTCATCCCAGAAATTAGTAGTTTATTGCCCATTTTGGGCTAATTTCTAGCTCTTTCATTTCCCTGTTATAAAAACCGCATTTACCTGGTTTTGCGTGCCGGGCAGCGCCGGTTAGCTAGGGTATAACTATTCCTGGCTCCACAAAGCCTCCTCTTCAATTTTTCCTTTGGAACAAGGCAAACATTCAACTTAAGCACTCAAGCCATTCATTTCTCAGCCCAGCACTTGCTCAAAACTCATAGCAAGCACTTATAAACTCTAGCACTAGACCCCCCCTATACTGTACAGAAGGACAAGGATCTGTATTCGACCTTACCAGCCATTCAGTAAAACAGTTCACTGTACCTATCCAGGCATGTCCAAAAGGCAGTTTCTGTTGTACTCTCCAGTCCAACTGGTGAATCTGGGCATTTTGCGGCAATGTTACAACTGCCTCATGTACACAGATAAACCTCTCCTCCTACCACCAAACACTAATATATGCGAGAGATGTAATTATACAGCCAAACTGGAGGCTAAGCTCTCTCAACCCAAGACTGGATCAGACAGTCAAGAGGAGAAGGGAAATACTTGCATAACACCACCAGTCTCACATAGACCCATTAAACCAGCACCGGCAAAAAACACACATAAATACACAAAAACATACTCAGGGGCTCTAAATAAAAATCTGCAAAAGCAACAGTGACCTCCAAAGCAGACATCCAAGCAACCTCCACCCCCTCCAACACAAACCATGAAACACATACTTCACAAAACCAGTGTGCCACGCAATCACAGCCCTTAAGGCAAAATAACATACCCAACATACTAGTAATAGGTGACTCTACAGTGAGGCACACTGATGTTCCACTCACTAGGCTGAATAAGGAGAAGGTTACTGTTAGCTGCCTGTCGGGTGCCAGGATCTGCCACATAATGCAAGCACTCCAGAACAAGTTCAAATACGACTCTGTCATTGTCCATATTGGTGTGAATGACCTGAGCCGTACCTCTCTGGACTACATGAAAAGAGACATGGAAGAGCTCTCTGATCATGTAGCCCAGGCCGGTATGACCCTGACCCTGAGTAGCATCCTGTCCTCACCAAGAATGATACCATGGTATAAAGAAAAAAAATATCAATTTCAACAATTGGCTAAGTTTCTGGTGTAATTCAAAGGGGATCCAGTGTCTGTCTGCCTGGGATGACATGCTCTACAAGCCACGCTGCTTTGCTAGAGATGGCTTGCACTTGTCACCCTTAGGCTTTCGAATACTGGCCAAGGCTCTTGCCACCCCCATAGTGCCTTTTTTAGCAAGGCTCAAAAGACAAACCCACTGGCGTAAACAGCACAAGTAACATAAAACTGAGGGTAATGCTACTCAATGCCATAAGTCTAAACCTCAAAATGCACGCACTCGAGGCACTCCTCAGTATGGAGAAAATTGATATATGTGCAGGAACAGAAATCTGGTTTAAGGCTGCAGAGAGCACACCAGCACTACCAGGCTACAACTCATACATTTCGGCCACAGAACCTGGATCGAAATACAAAAGGTGGGGGTGTATCCATATTCATCAAGGATACCCACACCTCCAGGTTATTGGCAGAGCATGATGCTTCAGAGATCATCCAAGTGCAACTAACAATGGGCAAAACTGCAATTCAAATTGTAGCTTGCTACAGATCACCCACCATATCCCAGGACCCCCATTCCACGTTTCTGGAAACACTGGGAAACATAAAGGTCCTACCAAACACCCTAATATTGGGCAATTTCAATTACCCAAACATTAACTGGGAGAACTACTCAATATTCACTCCCTTGCCCAACATTTCCTAGAATTTATAAACTCAAACGCCCTGGATCAACTGTTCAACACTCCCACCAGAGGTGACAACATATTGGACCTGGTCATCACCAACATGGGTGACCGGTGTTCCACATGAGAGGTCAACCCCTCGCTGGTTAGATCTGACTATAAACAAATCACTTTGGATATCCACATCCCCACCCCACCCCTGGACAAGGAAACCAACATGAAAAACTTTTCAAAAGCAAACTTCACATTACTTAAAACCAAGGTGGAAAGTTTCAAAGCCCCCATGCTAAAGGATAACGCTGTCCAAGCTGCAAAATTCTTTACTAATGCATTCTACGGGCACCTACAATAATGCATGGATCATGCTATCCCAAGCAAAACCAGGACACTCCTCCAAGAAAAGGAAACCAGTCTGGTGGACCCCTGCCATAAACAAGCTATACAATAGAAGGAGGAAACTAGTACAGAAAAGAGTAAAATCCCAAGAAGGGAAGACATCCCTGATCAGTATCAGCAAGAAACTACAATCCCTCATAAAATCATCCAAGGCGAGCTTCGAAAGAAAAATTGCCAAGGACTCCAAAGATGACCACAAGGCATTCTTTAGCTATTTCAATAATCTAAGTGGCAATACTCAGATCTGCTCAGAGTTAGTGCAGAATGGCATAAAATACACTGAAACAACTGATATCGCCAACATCCTGGCAGACCATTTCAGTGCAAACTTCAACCCCCTTCTCACCCCCAAACAGGCCCATAACCATACCAGAAGACAGTAGAGCCCCTGAAATCACAGACACTCAGGTTAAAACAGCCCTCTCCAAAGTCAAAAACACAGCATCAATGGGACTGGACGGAGTCCCAGGCTGCGTCCTACACAAGCTCAAAGACAAACTAACCCCTCACCTAAACACACTGTTCAAAGTCAGCCTCTCCACAGGCTATGTACCCATAGAGTGGTGCACAGCAACGGTTATTCTGCTCCACAAAGGTGGAGCCACAACAGACCCCAGGAACTATCACCCTATAAGCCTGACTAGCTTGGTCTGCAAGGCTATGGAACACATAATCATGGAACTCATTAACAGAGACATTGGGAACCTCCAAACACTGGACCCTACCCAGTTTGGCTTTGTTAAGGGCAAATCATGCCTCCTGAACCTGGTGGACTTCTCTGAGACAGTTACCAAGGCTATAGATGAGGGAAAGGTGGTACACACAGCCTACCTAGACCTCGCAAAGGCCTTCAACACCATTCCCCATTCTGGTATTATAGACAAGCTCACCAGCCTGAACATAAACCCGTACATCACTAGATGGGTTGCCAACTGGCTCATGGACAGAACTCACATGGTGAGAGTTGTGGGAGCTAGGTCCAACTATAAACCGGTTACAAATGGTGTTCCCCAGGGCTCAGTCCTAGGACCCTTCCTGTTAGGCATATACTTCTCAGAGGTACAGGCAAGCACAGGAGGACTATGGCTGACCAAGTTCACAGATGACTGCAAACTAGGGGCTATAACTGACTCTCTGGCTGACACAGACATCCTCCAAAAGGGTCTCACTGAGACGGATACCTGGTGTCAAAATCATAGCCTCAAGCTAAATGCCAGAAAGTGCATAGTCATCCCCTTTGGAAAAATACATAAAGTAAAAAAAGTACCCACAAACTACCACATAGGTGGTAGTCCCCTAAATACAGAAGACATAATAAGGGATCTGGGGACCCAAGTAGATAGTAATCTCTCCTTTGATAATCACATTGCCAAAGTGGTTAGAAAATCCTTCTATGTGGCCCACCTAATCACAAAAGGGTTCGCATCCAGATCAAAAGAGGTCATTGTGCCCCTCTACTCATCACTCATCAGACCCATCATAGAGTACAATGCCCCATTTGGGATGTACCTTACAGGACACCTGTAACAGCTGGAAAGACCACAGAAGTACCTCACCAAGAGGATCACTGGCCTCAAACAGATGCCCTTTACAGCTCGACTGAAGAAACTCCAGCTGTACTCGGTTGCATACCGCCTACTCAGAGGTGATCTCTGCCTGACATACAAGGCCATGTCCAAGCCAAAATTGATGGACATGCTCCACCTAAAGAAAACCATATCCCCTCGAGCCACATGCTCTAGGGATCTAAACCTCACCACAACAATAAATAGGACATGCTGGAGGGATAGATTCCTGTCCCAGAGACTTCCCATACTTTGGAGCAAGATTCCAATCTACATTAGGCAGAGCTCCTTGCTAACACTCTTCAAGAGAAACTTTGATGAGTGGATGGAAAACAGAAAGTTTACCCCGGGGATCACTTCAGTGGGCCTGCTGGATAGAGGCACATGGAACTAATCTAAGGGGGGTGTATGAAAGCCAACACATTCTGGCTAGGCTTATAAATGCCTTCAAGCAAATAGCCTAGTACTTACCTATGAACCTATAAATGTATGTGTTGCGATATTTAAGTACTGTTATATACAATTGCTGTGATAGTTTACTACTGCTATATCTGTGATAGAACTGTCTCTTTACATTCATGGGCTACCTAAATTATCCAGTACATAACACTGTAAGTAAGGCATTTTTTTATGTCAAGGGCTTCATATGCGAATGCATAACAGTATCCTGAGCCTTTTTTACTAACCAGTTTGTTTGTACCTGTGTAAATAGTATAATGTGCTGCTACTCTTAAACCAAATACCATTCTTGCCTGGGTGATAATTTATTATTTCAGTTACTTTTTACAGCACTTCTGTCTCATTCCCCTTTCAGAGACCTTAATGTAATAATCTTTTTGTCTCCATCTTTTCACTTAGTGACCACTGTCCCTGCAAACGGGTTCTCTCTCAGCCCCCCCAACTTGCTGAATCCTTGATCGCATCTGTAGTGAAGAAACCAGCCACACGGACTCAAGGACTTTAAAAGAAAAGTTACTGTAGGTGTCTAGCTAAGTTTCATTCTTAGCCTGCTACTGTAGAAAGTACCTAATCTAAAGCTGAAATACCTGTCTCTACCCATGGCTAGGGACAGCAGCTGCTCCCCAACCCCCATCACCTGTAAACACATTCCCCAGTTAATTTTTTTCTTTTTAATTATCAGTAAACCAAGATAAAGCTCTAGGCAGAAAAAAAGTAACCCAGTAGATACACTGGAATTGGCCACTTGTAAAATAGAGGCAAAAAGGTACTTAAACTGCCACTTTTTGTCTGCTAAAAACTAGGTATCTACCCAGAAAGGACACAGCTGAAATCAGGTCTATAGATTGTTTTTTGCAGCATTTGCTGCTCAATTTCTCCTGAATGCAACCCACTTCGCTCTTCTACCCTACCCCCATTCTCACCCACCCCCTATTCAATTACATTTATTCCTAGCCAACCACACCCACTGCTTCTCTCACCCAATTAAAATCCCTCAGCACTCCTCACCAATTATCCACTCATGGGACACACCTTAGACACCTCCTCTAGTTAATTAAGAGCATATTTCACCTTGCTTTCACTTCCATAATCACCTCTCATTACTCCATCACACTTTATTCAACCAAAATACACTTACCAACCAATACACACCCACCTCATTCTTACCATACTCACTGACTTTCTACTACAACATGCTCATCCTTCATTGTATAGCACTATTCACTCTTAGCACCTTGTCCTACCTTACATCCTATCACACAAACTTAAGTTACACCCAGTAAACTTACTTCCATCACCCATATAATCCAGTCAAAGTTAAACCAATTACATTTGCCATTAATCTAGCTATCTACAACTACTTTCAAGACAACACAATCAGTGCTCAAAACCGCTATCTTAATATCACCAGAAAAAGTAATGATCTACTCATAATAAACTTAAAGCCTATCTCTATATTCCCCTGACATAGTCCTTCTGACAGAAATCTAGCTCAATTCAAAGAAAACAGCTCCACAAAAAACATAAGCTCCATGAAGAAAGGAACACCACTCAAAAGACAAGATGATTTCTTTTATTAACACAAGGCCTAATGGTGAGAGGCCAAGGTACCAGAAGTGTGTTAATAAAAGAAATCATCTTGTCTTTTGAGTGGTGTTCCTTTCTTCGTGGAGCTTATGTTTTTTGAGAAACCTGGTTCAAACCAGATATCCTTGATAATGAAATTTTTCCCACTGGCTATAGCATTCTCAGGCAAGATAGGAAAACAAAAAGGGATGGCGGTATAGCCCTGCTCTTCAAAAACCATCTTAAATTAGAGAGGGTTAATCTTAACCCCCCCCCCCCTAATATCTCCAACTTAGAAATACTCTTGGCTAAAATAAAACTCATCCAAAATAAAAATATCAACATCATAGGTACCTATATTCCTCCTGGCAACAACATAAATAAACTTGAAACCATCCTACAATGGTCGTCCAATAACCTCCCACAAGAGACCAATATACTAGGGGACTTTAATATTAACTGGTACTCTTGCAACTCTGACCACCCTACCACCCATATCAACCTCTATGGCTTTACCCAATTAATTCAAACCACAACAAGGCTTAATAAAACTCCTAAAAAGGAAACTATCCTTGACTGGATTTTAACCTTCTACTCTACACTTTCCTATAGTTCTGGTACCCTCCCCGACTCACTCAGTGACCAACTAGCAACATACATTATACGTCATCAGGCAAATCCTACAAAAAACCCATCTACTTACCAAATTTGCAACACCAAAAATTCCATAGGTTCATAGGTTCATAGGTAGGTACTAGGCTATCGGGCCTAGGGCCCATACAAGCCTAGCCAAAAAATGTACCCTGGCTTTCGCCACCCAAGAAATTTATTTTCCTGTGCCCCTGTCGAGCAGAGCCACAGAAGTGATCCCGGGGTGAATTTCCCATTTCCCATCCAGTCATCAAGATTTTTCTTGAAGAGTGCTAATGAGGAGTTCTGTTTGACATAGATAGGTAGTCTGTTCCAGAGTATGGGAAGTCTCTGGGACAGGAATCTATCCCTCCAGCATGTTCTGTTTATTGTGGTGACAAGGTTTAGGTCCCTAGAGCGTGTAGCTCGGAGGGATTGGGATTTCTTTAAGTGGAGCATGTCCAACAGCTCTGGGTTTGACATAGCTTTGTATGTTAGGCAGAGATCACCCCTGAGTAGGCGATATGTGATGGAGTAAAGCTGTAGTTATTTGAGACGGTCTGCATAGGGCATCTGTTTGTGGCCAGTAATCCTCTTTGTGAGGTATTTCTGTGGTCTTTCCAGTTGTTGTAGATGTCTTGTGAGGTACATACCAAAAGGGATGTTGTACTCTATAATGGGTCTAATGAGTGATGAGTAGAGGGGAACAATGACCTCTTTTTTTTCTGGATGGGAATCCTTTTGTGATGAGATGAGCCACGTAGAAGGATTTCCTGACCACTGTGGTGATGTGATTATCAAAGGAGAGGCTGCTGTCCACCTGGGTTGCAAGGTCTCATCACATTTTCGGCATTAAGTAGACTACCAGCTATGTGGTAGTTCATGGGTACAGAGTTTTTACCAAAGGGGATGACAATACACTTTTTGGCATTGAGCTTCAGGCCATGGCTTTGACACCAGGTATTTGTCTCAATGAGGCCCTTTTGTAGTTTGTCCACATCGTTAGGAGTTTTGATTATGGCTCCTAGTTTGCAGTCATCTGCAAACTTTTGTTAGCCAAAGACCTTCTGTGTTGGCCTGCACTTCAGAGAAGTAGATACCAAACAGGAGAGGACCCAGGACTGAACCCTGTGGTACTCCACTTGTCACTGGTCTGATGTCGGATTTGGAATCCGCTACTTTCACAGTGTGGGTTCTGCCCATCTTGTGACATAGGGATTTATACCTAGTTTAGTGAGCTTATCTATAATTCCAGAGTGGGGGATGGTGTCGAAAGCCTTGGCGAGATCTAGATAAGCTGTGTGAACCATTTTACCCTCATCTATGGTTTTGGTGACTGCTTCAAAGAAGTCAATCAGGTTTATGAGACATGATCTGCCTTTTACAAATCCAACCTGGGTAGGGTCCAGAGTTTGGAGATTACCAATGTCTTTGTTTATGAGTTCCACGATGATACATTCCATGGCCTTGCAGACCAGGCTCGTCAGGCTAATGGGGCGGTAGTTCCCGGGGTCCGTCGTGGCTCCCCCTTTGTGGAGTGGGATAACTGTCGAGGTGTGCCATTCAGTGGGTACAAAGCCTGAGGTGAGGCAATGATTGAACATGGTACTTAGGTAGGGTGCCAGTTCATTCTGTAGTTCATGTAGAACACAGCCTGGGATATTGTCAGGTCCCATGGATGCTGTGTTCTTGGCTTTGGAGAGTGTGTTTTTTATCTGTGCAGTCGTGATTATAGGAACTTTGCATTCTTCTGGTATAGAGATGGGCCCTCTAGGGGGTGAGAGGGGGGTAAAGTTAGCACTGAACCTATCTGCTAGGATGTTGGCAGTATCAGTTGGTTCTGTATATTTAGTGCCATTGTGCTGTAACTCAGAGCAGATCTGAGTGTTCCCATTTAGATTCTTGATATAGCTATAGAATGCTTTGTGGTTGTCTTTAGAGTCAGTGGCAATTTTGTTTTCGTAACTAGCTTTGGAGGATTTTATGAGGGATCTCAGCTTCTTACTGAGGTTGACCAGAGAGTTCCTCCAGTCATGGGATTTTACTCTTTTTTGCAACAGTTTCTTTCTTCTGTTGTAGAGTTTGTTTATGGCAGAAGACCACCAGATTGGCTTCCTTTTTTTTGGAGGATAACATCTTGGTTCTATTAGGGATAGCATGATCCATGCACTTGTGTAAGTGCTTATAAAGTGCATTTGTGTAGGATTCAGCAGTCATACCTCTATTGTCCGTCTGCATGGGTGTCATGAAGTTTGCCACGTCTGTCTTAAGAAGTGTGAAGTTGGCTTTGGAGAAGTTTTTTATGATGGTTTCCCTAATTGGGGCTGGGGGTGGGATGTGGATGTCTAGGCTGATTAGCTTGTGGTCGGATCTGACCAACGAGGAATTGACCTCTGGTGTGGAGCACTGGTTTCCCATTTTGGTAATGACCAGGTCTAGGATACTGCTGCCCCTGGTGGGGGTGTGAATAAGTTGATCCAAGGCGTTGGAATTTATGAATTCTAGAAAACGTTGAGCAAAAGAGTTGGTACATGAGTAGTTTTCCCAGTTAATGGTGGGGTAGTTGAAATCGCCCATTATTAGGGTGTTGGGTTGTACCCTAATACTTTCCAGTGTATCAAGAAATGAGGAGTGTGAATCCTGGGGCATGGTGGGGGGTCTGTAGCAAGCTACAATTTGGATTGCGGTCTTGCCCAGAGTTAGTTGCACTTGGATAATCTCGGATGCATTATGCTGTGCAACTAACCTGGAGGTGTGGATATCCTTAATGAATATGGACACGCCTCTGCCTTTAGTGCTTCTTTCTGGGTTAGGTGGCCGAAAGGTGTGGTATGAATTGAAGCCTAGTAATGTAGGGGTGCTCTCTGGAGCTTTGAACCAGGTCTCTGTCACTGCACAGATGTCAATGTTCTCCATTTTAAGGAGTGCCTCGAGTGAGTGCATTTTGAGGTTTAGACTTCTAGCATTTTGTAGCATTACCCTCAGATTTTGCTTGCTTGTACCTGTTACTGTGGTGAATTTGTCATTTGAACCTTGCCTAAAAAAAGGCACTATAGGGGTGGCAAGAGCCTTAAGATTTCATAACATCCCTTAAGCTCTACAAATGGAAACCCTTCAAAACTTTATCCCTGGACAGTGCAGTCGACTACTTTAACACCACATTTTTAAATGTCTTAAATAACATGGTCCATATCAGGACAATATGAGCAAAATCTAATTACTCTCCTTGGCTCACTAAACAGACAAAATCACTCCTAAAAGAAAGGGATAAAGTGTAGCATGAATGGACCCACAAAAAATCAATAGTTACTCACCAGAAGTATCTTCAGCTAAGAAATAAAGCCAAAACTCGATTAAGACTAGATAAGAAGAATTACTATACTAGCTTACAAGCTATATACCAAAATAATCCTCAAAAATTCTGGACTACTTTAAATAAAATACTACGACCAGGTCAAACTAAGACCCCTCAACCAACATGAAGTAATCCCCTAGAATGTATTGCTACCCAGTTTAATAAATACTTCATTGACTTCATCAAAATCCTTACTAACCAAAACTTCCCATCACTGCCCATCAACGTAACTTCTTTACTAGATAATAACAACACATTCGCCTTAAAAACAGTCCCAACCTATAACCTACACAAATATTTGCTCAGGCTAAAACCCACAACCCTGGCAACTGACAACCTACCCTCAACATACTTAAAAATAGCATCTGAAGCCATCTCCTATCCAGTTTCCCTACTAATTAACCATTCCATATCTGAGCAACGCATCTCCACTACTTGGAAAATTGCCCACATCATACCCCTACACAAAGGAGGTCCCTCCCCCAACTTTTCTAACTATCGGCCCATAGCAATCCTATCCCCTCTATCAAAAATCCTTGAAAGGTGTGTTCACACCCAAATGCTTAGCCATCTCCTAGACAATAAATTACTTACAAATACTCAGCATGGCTTTCGCCAATACCATTGTATTACCACAGCCCTTATTAGCTTCACTAACACCATCATTCAACTTAGAAATAAAGGTGAGCTAGTATCAGCAATCTTTTTAGGCTTATCAAAAACCTTCAATATAGTGTCTCATAACAAACTTCAGACTGTCTTGTCCAAAATGAACCTAAGCTATTCCATTCTAGCCTGGTTTCAGAACTACCTCCTAGATCGGCAACAAGCAGTTAGGTGGAACAAAGCTCTTTCTCCCTTACTACCAGTGACTATGGGTGTGCCTCAAGGGTCTATTCTCGGCCCCCTCCTTTTTAACCTGTTTACAAATAATCTCTTTAATGCTATAACTCTAGCCACCCTTATACATTATGCAGACAATTCCACTATCATATGTTCTGCCCCAACTCTATCTGAACTACAGAACTTAACCCAAACATCCTTCAATGCTATTGAATCATGGTTAGCAGATGCCCAATTAATCTTAAACCAAATAAAATTAAACTCATGCTCTTCCACTCCACTAAATTCAAAACCCAATCCACTTACTTCAACATCACATTCAGTAATAAGACTTTGATTGAACCAGTACCATCCACCCAACTTCTCAGTGTTGTTATTGATGAAAATCTGAAGTTCGACTTAAACATTGCCCAGACTGTAAAAAAAGTACACAAGAAAATAGGTATCTTATACAGATGCAAAAACTACCTAACCACAAACTCAGGAATAACCACAGCCAGAACTCATCTTCTGTCAACTTTACTATATGCCTCACCCATCCTTACCAACCTCTCCAAATAAGACCTAAGCAAGCTTAGATGCCTGCTATAATAAGATAACTAAATTTGCCACTAGCTGTCCTCCTAGAATCCATCATTATAAGGCCCTAAGGCAACTATCTTGGTTAGAACTACCCCACCAAATCATTCACTCGCAACTCTCTACCAACCACCAAATGTACTATAAACCCAATAAAACACCAGCTCTACAATGACTCCTCAATCCCCATATAAGTAACCGTCCACTAAGATCCACTAATAAAGCTCTAATTGAAGTAACCAGGAGTAAAAATGCCTCAGGTGACTCTCTATACTCCTGCTACATTGCTAAACTGTGGAATGCCTTACCACTTGAAATTAGAACTATAACTAGCTTAAAAATCTTCAAGCATCACATTAAAGCCCACCTCACCAACTCCTGGACTTGTACATGTACTGGGCATGGGTAGCCCAAACCATGGAACTAGCTGATTTTAAAATTGTAATTGCATATGTAATGAGCATTGAATTTAAGTCATACGACTACCTTTTGTTGTTGTTTTTTTTTCTTTCTCACTGTTAATATCTATCAGATTTTAAGTTTTCAGTTTGCTGTCCTGCCTGTATATAAGACTAAGTATCATAATTGCATTCTTATTGCATACAATGTCACTACCTGCTACAACTGTAAGAACTGTCTTCTAGAAAGAAGCATTGTTATACAAGATTATTGGTCTTGTCTCCCACTTGACCAATTTACTCTGTTCTAGTCTTTTTACCATTATGAATATCTGTTACTATTTTTTCTTTATTGTATTATACAATTTTCTTTCTACTAACAAAATAGTTACTAACAATGGAGCTTTTCTCCCCGGGACTCTGCTGAAAAAGGGTTTTATGCCCAGTCAGACTCTCCCGGTAAACAAAGTAAAATAAATAAAATAAATAAATAAATAAACAGAACACAACACGTTGAAGAGCAGTTGAAAGAAGCCAGAATGTTTGTATAAGACTATTTAGAAAACATGAATGACTAGTGAGCAATGCCTTTAAAACAACTATTTTTGATAATAACCCTAGAATAACCAAATTGTCCACTCAACATTTGAGGCACCAAAAAGTTGGGGTTTGGAGTTAGTATAATGGTTAAGATGTTTACCTCACAGACACAGGATACAAGGTTTGAGTCTCACCTATGGTCAGTGTCTGGTTATTGGCTAGTTGCATGATACTCTGCAGGCTGATTGCCTAGTATTTACATATGAAAAGATAGTAACTAAAATCAGGAATATGAGAATGGCAAAGAAGAAGTGAACCCAGGAAAATTATGAATGTAATGGTGAATTATTACAGCACATTATATAAGAAGATATAGCGTTGAGAGTATAGTAACATATATTTCAGGCAATTATAACTCCCTTGGTTTCAAGACAATTGGAAAGATGGGTAGTAACATCAAAAATGAAGGGAACATAAATGAAAGAAATAACAAGAGACCAACATACAAGGTAAATCCTGGTAGTGATAGAACTCCAGCAGAAGTGTAAAAAAAAAGAAGTGGGAGATAAAAATTTAATACATTCTAACAAAATTTTTCTTGGTTGCGACATGCCTTGAACTTGGAAAAGAAAAGTTGCAATTCTGAATCACGATTACAAAGTGTTTATAACAATTTTGGCACCCCCCACACAGATTTAATTGAGAGTAATAGACCTGGATCAGTGTGGATTTGTGGATTTGTGGATTTATAGAAGGTAGGCAAGATTTATCAATGTTAACAGTTAACAGAGCACTTATGATTAAAATTGATGCAAAGGACAATAATAATATATTAATGTTAATAGGTTTAGAAGTTGAAAAAAAATTTGAAATTGTGTATTGGAAATTTATGAAGAGGTCTCTTGAGGCATTTAGGTTTCCAACAACATGGACAACATTGATATTTAATATCTACAGAGGAGCTCAAGACTGGGTGAAGTTTGGTGGTGAGCTGCCTCAAGCATTAGGGTTACAGGCAGAACTAGGCAGGGTTATCCACTTTCACCATTAGTCTTTGCTTTATAATTGGCAGAAGACAAACATAACTAGATATAAACAGAGATGGTTGAGATAGTATTTTTTGTCACCAGTCCAGAATATGATATAGTTATAGTTGATAAACTGAAATATTTTAATAGTGTAGCAGGGTATAAAGTAAATGAAGCAAAAACAAAGACTATAGTAATGAACTATGTCCCAACATGAGTTTAAACAGAGTTTCCCATTTTTGGGTGGTTCATGACAATAAGATACTTAAGGATTTGGTAAAACAGGATGTTGAGCGAGCAGCTAAGGTAATGTGGGAAGAAACTGATCAAATATTATAAGTAAGATACAACTGTGGAAGCTGTTATTTACGGACATAGATAATATGACACAAGTGATTAAGATGTTATTGATCCTGCTGTTTTTTTATGTAGGCCAGGCTTATCTGGATCAATTAAAAGACCAGATATGGAAGAATACGATAAAGGAAATGAAGTAGTTTTTTTGAGATAGAAAAAGGGAAAGAATTCAGTGGGACAATCAATACTGATAAAGGAACAAGGTGGTTGAGGATTTCCAGATTTGATACTACAAGGCAAGCAAATTAATTTGATATATTTGATTTAGGATTCAGACTATATGCTCAAATGGGAAGCAGAATGGTAGGCATATTGCCCAGTAAGGCGACAACAGGACCATATGTAGGCATTTGGGGCAGATCTAGGAAATTAATATAAAGTGCATTATGTACAACCTTAACAAGTCTTCTTGTTAAACAAAGTTAGAGCCTGAAAAAAATAGAATTAATACTTATAGGTTACACTATATATAACAATGAGAGAATGTCATAAACATCTGGAGAAGAAATAACAAAAAACTGAGATTTTGGGCACAGATGATAACATGAGATGATAAAATTGGATGAAACTAGACAAATCATTGGTTTATTGAGCTGAGATCAACTTTCATATACAGGTCTAATATTAGAGCTCAAGAAAGATATATGGACGTTGTAAAGTTATTTTGTTAAATACAATTTTTTAAACTGAAACTGGAACATAAATGACAGATAGAAAAATAGTAATAAGAACAGAATACAAGACCATATTAGATTTGAGAAGACAATGCAATACAATGTTTAAAATAGAATGGAATGAACAATTAAATAAAGATATTACAAATGAGCAATGCTGGGAACTATGTTTTAATCCTAGATATGCAATTCAATTAAGAAAATTTACAATTTTTGAATGGCAGTGTTTATAAAAATATTTCTATACCCATATATATTTGAAAAAAAATGTTGTCAAAGAAAAGAGGCATATGTTGGCGATATGATGGCTCAGAAAGAGGTTCTTGGGAGCACTCGAGTATTGTAGAAAAACTTACCAGCTTAAATGTAAACCCATATGTCACAAGATGGGTTGCAAACTGGCTTAAGGACAGAACCCACAGGGTTAGAGTTGCTGGCGCTATGTCAGACTCCAAGCCGGTCACAAGTGGTGTCCCACAGGGCTCGGTCCTTGGCCCCCTATTGTTCGGCATCTACTTCTCAGAAGTACAGGCCAACATGGGAGGACTTTGGCTGACAAAGTTTGCAGACGACTGCAAACTGGGTGCCATAGTGGAAAGTGCATCGGACACGGATATCCTTCAGAAGGGACTCACGGAAACAGATAGCTGGTGCCAGAGCCATGGCCTGAAGTTAAACGCCAAAAATGTATAGTCATACCCTTCGGAAAAAACAAGGTAACCCCAAGCTACCATATAGGTGGCAATCCACTAAGCACAGAAGAGGTTATCAGGGACCTGGGGACCCAGGTTGACAGTGGCCTTTCTTTTGACACTCACGTTGCTAAAGTGGTTAGAAAGACCTTCTACATTGCCCACCTGATCATGAAGGGATTCACATCCAGATCTAGTGAGGTCATTGTTCCCCTGTACTCTTCACTTATCAGACCAATGATCGAGTACAATGCCCCATTCAGGATGTATCTCACCCGACATCTGCAGCAATTGGAGAGACCCCAAAAGTTCCTCACCAAAAGTTCCTCACCAAAAGGATAAAGGGACTCCAAAATCTGTCATATGCTGCCAGATTGAAGAAACTCCAGCTCTATTCAGTTGCATACCATCTGCTCAGAGGTGACATGTGCCTGACATACAAGGCCATGTCCAACCCGGAATTAATGGACATGCTCCACCTCAAAAAATCCAAATCCACCAAAACCACTAGAGCAAGCGACTTAAACCTTAGCACGGATATAAATAGGATGTGCTGGAGGGATAGATTTATCACTCAGAGACTCCCTATGCTGTGGAATAAAATCCCGATCCATGTGAGGCAGAGCACCTCGCTGGCTCTGTTCAAGAGAAATCTTGACCTGTGGATGGGAGATCGTAGGTTTATCCCGGGAATCATCTCTGTGTCACTGCTGGACAGAGGCACAATAAACTAATGGGCACAGTATTTTTTCATATAAGGGGTGGCGTAAGCCACAAAAATTTGGGCTAGGCTTATAAATGCCTTAGGGCAGATAGCCTAGTATAAACCTATGAGCCTATGAACCTATAAATTCTGGGAATGTAAGGGAGTTGCTTTAGTACAAAATGACTTGAATAAAATGCTGTCTTGTACTTGGAAGATAATCTAACCTCAGTACTGAAATGTTTTGTTGAGCTGGGTAAAATAACACATACTAAAGAAGTGAAAGCATTGCTATTGATAGTGCTAATAGTGGTTATAAAAGCTCTAACCTGGAAGACCAAAGACAAAAAAATCATAAAGGTGAAATAAACACCCTCTATTAAATTTGATCCTATGTCTCATTATATTGTTTGTTAAACTTATACTTTTATATTTGTATTTTCATTTTGGCTGTATATATATTTATTTTGACTGTATGTATATGTATTCACATTGAGCTTTTCTCCCCGGGCCTCCATTGGAAAAGAGATCACCTTGGCCCAATGGACTTTCCCGGTTAACAAACTGCAAATAAAATAAACAAATAAAATAAAATAATGATTACAGAGATTAAAAATGTAATATAGAATTGAGAACTGTTAAAGATCAGAAACAGAACTTCATAGAAGAAAAGTGACTGTGTGAGATACTGTATTGGAATTTGATCTTGAAGAGAATGTTGTCATGGAACAAAATACACAAGCCCCGGGATTCATGAAGCTCGGCGCAAGGCCGGTGTAAGGCCTGCGCCGGCGGTGCAGTGAATAGTCGGCGTAGTAGCGCCATATGCATAGTAATGAGAGCGCGCCGCAACCACAGACACGTGCGTAGTGTACGTGAGCGAGCCCAAGTAGGATGCGTCCGGAGGCGTGGCTAAGCCGGCAGGCGATGAGCAACCTAATGTGCTGACTGCCACGGTCCGCCCATAATAGTAATGGCAGCAGCCAGGGCCCATGCAGAATGAAACGCACGTAGAGTATGCAACATAGTACCCGTCCCAACAAAACGGAGAAGCAAATACAACCCACGAAGCCCTAAGTGTACCCATCCAAGGAACAAAGGATACGCGTAACACCGTGTTTGTCCCGCAATGCACCGTCAGTGGGCATACCCAGAGAAGGTGTACCGCAGCATGTCAGCGAGCCGCACCGACATGGGAGTAGCGACTAAGGTTACCACCTGTCCCACTTTGCGAGGGGCAGTCCCTCCATGGGCAGTTGTGTCCCAATAAAAATATTAAAACGGCAAATGTGCTAAGATTGTAGGACATAATGATATCCCATATTTAATGTAATGGTTGCATGAAATGGTTATTTCCGTAACTGAAATACCTAAATGTCACAAGAAACAGAATAAGCAACCAAACTGCTACAACAATAAGCTTTCATTTAGGCAAACAAGTGAAGTTCTATGCTATATAGTGACCGTGGGTATGTGTCGGCCTGTAAAATCTGATGTGAGTCGAAAATGTCCCACCTTGGCCACTGGAAAAGGTGGCAATCCCAGTAGCGACATGGGCATGGTCACCAGGGTTACCAGCTGTCCCACTTTGCTATGGACAGTCCCTCATTGGACAGTTGTGTCCCGCCAAAACTCGAAAAATGGCAAATGACCTGAGATTTCCTGCAAAAATATTCCCAATATACCTGTAATAGTAGCATAAAACATATATTTTGTATATGAAACACATACATGGCATAAGAAACTGAATAAGGAACCCAAATGCTAACAGAATAAGTGTATATTATGGCAAACAAGTGAAGTTCTGTCAACTCCACTTGCTGTGGGTATGTGTTGTCCTGCAAAATCCGATGTTTCCACAAAAGATGTCCCACTATGGGCATTGGAAAAGGTGTCAACCATAATGGTCACAAGCAGTAGTGAGAGTACACAGCCGGGTAGCTGTGTCAACATAACAATAGGAAGGAACCAAGATACCCTAAACACAGGCAAACATGTGCATAGCAACATGTCCCACACCCAGCAACGTGTTTGTCGCATACACAGGACGGCGTATGTCCAAGTGTAATATCCAGAAGCAGAACCCATGCATGCAGATGTAATACACGATAGCCCCATTGTAGCATGTAAGTCCCACCCATGTACGCCTGTGCACCCAAACCAGCTAGCATCCTTGTGCAGCTACACACCTACACACAATGGGCATACCTGAAATGTGGTAAGAAGTATTGTGTTAGGCAGTGCCACGCGGGCAAATATGTACCCCACATGTCACCAACCCACCTCAGGTACAGATATGGAAATGGCTGCATGTAAATGTGTCTGCAGAATGTGTACATCCCGCATGTGGTATGTACCCGTCCAAACCATATAGGTTTGCACAAGCCACGGTGCACATAACTGTACACATGTGGACAAGTCGGGTTGTTGAACCACCGCATCGATGATTAGCTATGCAGAGAAGTCAAACACATATAGCGGAACATGTGCCTACCAAACAGGACGTCCTAACAGGGTGCTACAGGCACAGAAGGGGAAGGTGGGACATCACATGTGGAGAGTAGCGTTTCCGGACGGCCAAATACACACGGTCAAGGTAAAGGACGGAACAACATGCATATGGCCGGATGGATGTTGTTAGAAAAATATATATAGAAACACATATGAAGTGCCAGTTTAGAAGCAAAATACTATATAATGCATTGAATTGTACCGTACAATATGGCAGTAGAAATTATCATGCATGTAATTGGTGAAGCGTAGCTGCAGTGTGATCGAACTCTGACCCTGGCAGTAACCAGTACAGCAGGCCCATGTCTCTCAGCATTAATTATCTGCTGGGTTACAGAAAAATAAATGTATGTACATGCATAACATCCTCCCTTTCCCTGAGGAGGATGGCCTTGTGAGCTCTATCGAAGATAGAGTACAACTCCTTACCAGAGAGACAAAGGAACGTATTAAGAAATGAACTGACTATTGTATCGGAACAGTCCAGGGTCCTTGAAACACCTACAATCACAGAAGGACACTGTAATTGACCAGGTGCCTTGCAAGGCTGTGTTATTCTCATGGGAAAACATTTTAAAAGCATGACCGCAGCACCCACATATGTATAGAACATTGCGGACCATAGTGATGGAAATGCCCTGTGACCGACCACGTCAGTAAAGTGGGCAAAAGCTGACTGTAAACACTATATAAAGAAATTGCTTACTGTATAGAGTCAGACAAAACTCTCATACTTGGACTGTATATTATTTTGCCTACCTGTGTACACTACTAAAACGTTGTGAACCCGAGCTTCCTGTGTTATTGACTGTCACTTAGAAAAGCCTACTGATTTCTACAGTCTGGTTTTAACAACTTATTTGACATTGTGGTCTGTCTTAGCCGGAATTCCCTTGGTAAGCTACAGGTCAGAGTGCATGGGTGGTTAGACATCTGTGCAGGAGAATTTGCCTAAATGGTTCTTCTTGAGTGAAAAGACCTCCGACTAAATTGTTGTGTGTAAAGAGGCTGTCCACTGTCTGATCTGTGGCTGAAAAGCGGAAAACTGGATCCCAAGAAGAAAACGTGCAGTCATAAACAGGAGGCTCAGGTAAGGAGGGTTTGCCTCTTTGTCTCTATTGTAGATCAGGGACCAGACTACATTGTGTTTCTGTTAACAGTTGTGATAGCAGGTCGAAGACCAATCCAAGTAGTTTTAAATCTGGACATAGATCAGGGGAACACAGAGTAGAGTAAATAGTCATTGTAGACACTACAGTGGATACAGGGAAGGAGATACCACGTGGTACGAGAGAAGGGTTACGTAACAGTCGTGTAGAGGATATGGGAGATTAGTGCACAAACAGATCATGTGATCCGCGTTTGACGGGTGACGTGACGTATATGCAATTGCAGAGAGCACATAATGTGAGATATTCTGCAAAATGGGGTAATAAATATGACATTGATGGTATATTAGACAAAATATCGTTACTGAAACATTGGAATCACTGAAAATGTGATGCAGATGTTCTAGGGTAACCACCTGTCCCACTTTGTGAGGGACAGTCCCTCTTTGGCCAGTTGTGTCCTGCAAACAAACTGAACAAATGGCAAATGTCCTGATATCTTAGGACAAAGATTTCTCAGATATCTTCTTAAATGGTAGCATAAAACAGTAATTTTGTATCTGAAACACCAAAATATAATAAACAGAATAAGCAACTCAAATGCTACAAGAATAGGTTGCTCTCCTGGCAAAAAGTGAATTGCTGTCCTTAGTACTGGCCGTGGGTATGTTTTGCCCTGCCAAATTACACGTTCCTAATACTAATGTCCCACTTTCTGCATTTGAAAAGGTGGCAACCCTAAGATGTGCATGCGAAAAAACAGCGACAATTGGGTATCCGTCAAGCACATAGGTGGATTGAGGTAGTGAACCGAAGGGAACAGAACACTAGAAATGTGAAAGCATCATACGTACACAAAGAAGATAATAATACAGTAGTAGCGACAGACCCCCCCACCCCCCTACCACCTCCGATACCACATCCAGGATATGAAGCGGGAGGGCAGGCTAGTCCCCCCGACGTTATCGTGTGGCAACAGAGGTATCACAACCAAATGTAAGAGAAGCTATTGAAACCACATCCCGAACTCGTAACATACCTAGGGACACTCAAGTAAGAAGACAGTCACTAGAACAGAGTGAGGATATCTGTCAATTAACTGAAGTACCGAACCCTCATGCAGGACAGGAAGGCCAGGACCCAACTCCTTTAGTGTATAGACCGTGGACACCAGAAGATATCTGTAAAGTCACAGAGGAATTCCCCATCTACAAAGTAATTACTATTCACCATGCAATACCCTGTATCTTCTGATAGAAAAGCAAAGGGAGAATGGCGGATGGTACAGGATTTACAAGCTGTAAATCATGTAATAATACCTAGGGTACCGATGGTGCCAGACCCACACACTATATTGAATGCTATGAACCCGCCACAGAAGTATCTTACCGTGGTACATATAAGCTATGCTTCCCTCTCAATACCTATACATCCAGATAGTCTGTATTGTTTTGCATGTACATTCAGGGTAACAGATACAGCCATACCCGGCTATCGCAGGGATACTGTGAAAGTACAACGATATTCGCACAGAAGATGGCTAGCAACATTCCGGTGTTTACTCCACCCGGGGCCAGTCAAGTTCTACTTTATGTGGATGATATTCTGCTTGCGGCCCCTACCCAGCAGCAATGTAGGGAAGATACAATAGCATTATTGAAATATTCAGCAGAACAGGGACATAAATTAAGCAAGCATAAATTGCAACTACAGAGAATACAGGTCAAGTACCTGGGATATGTGGTATCCAAGGAAGGTAGAACATTACATGACGACAGGAAGGCAGCAATTTCACAAGCACCCAAGCCAACTACCAAGAAGGGAATGATGTCCTTCCTGGGACGACTAACATTTGTCAAAGCTGGTTACCAAACAATGCTTTGGAATCTGCTCTATTGTCTGCTTTAATCTTTAATACACCTATGGCAGCACAACATATACTACACTGGATTCCAGTAGCAGAAACAGCTTTCTGCAGACTAAAACGATTGATAGCTTCAACATCTGTATTAGGTCTCCCGAATAATCATAACAGATGTTGTCAGACTGTAGATTGTAAGCAGGGATATATGACGTCAGTCTTGATGCAACAGCATGGAAGTAAGCAACGCCCCATAGCTTACTACTCATCGCAGTTGGACACTGTGGCATGGTCAGTGCCACATTGTGTACAGGCAGTTGTTGCAGCACCCATGGCAGTACAGGCCTCGGCCTTAATGTTATTATTCCACCCTCTCACTGTGAGAGTGTCTCATGCAGTTGCGATCATTCTGCTGCAAGAGAAAATAGCATTCCTGACCCGTGCTAGACATCTGTCTTGTTTGACCATACCCCAGGGGCGGCTCGTGGCATAGGGCTGCCGGACTGCAGCCCCCTCAAAAAGAAAAAAAGAAAGAAAAAGAAATGAAAAATAAAAAAAAATATTTTTTTAAAATTCGCGGACTTCGCGCATAGACCGAGTCCCGGCTTATCGGTCTATGCGCATGCTCAAGGCAGCCCGGCCGTCCCCATAGGGGGACACAAGGAGCGTCTGTGCACTTTTACAGTGCACAGACCCGCCAGGATTATGGGACGCATCAGGACTGCAAGAGGAGCAGCAGGGACTCGGGACAGTGCCTTATGGGACGCGTCCGGACTGCAAGAGGAGCAGCAGGGACTCGGGACAGTGCCTTAGGGATCTCGTCGGCGTCGGGAAGATGTATGTATGGACGTTAACTCTGGATGTATTCAGGTAAGGTGCCTTTCAATTTACAATGTTTATTTTTCTTTTTATTTGTGTATGGTGCTTGTGCTTTACTGGAGTTTGTGTATGGTGCTTGTGCTTTACTGGAGTTTGTGTATGGTGCTTGTGCTTTACTGGAGTGTGTGTGTGTGTGTGTGTGTGTGAAAATGCCCCAGGTGCTTATGGTGGTGTGGTAGGGAATGCCTCAGGCTTGAACCCTGTACCCTGTATGCAGGTGTTAAAGACTTGAGTTCCCTACCCACCACCATTTGTAAAAAAATTTCAGATTTTTACCTCATATTTGATCTGATCTGTTCCTCATAATATCTGTGGTTTGTAAATGTTGCAATGCTTGATATTTGATGGTGTAGTAGTAGCATTGTTGCCTCACAGCTGCAGGTTCTTGGGTTTGATTCTTGGCTGGGGTTCCTTCTTTGTGGGGTCTGTATCTTCTCCCTGTGTTTGTGTGGGTTTGCTTTTGTGCCCTCCCATGTTACAAAGACATGTCTGCATTATTTCTTCCTGGGCCTCCGCTGAAAATTTGTTTATTTGTTCCAAGTCAGACTGTCCTGATTAAAAATGTTAAATAAAATTGATAGGCATTTGAATTTCAGACTTAAGGGTTTCTGAATGTTTAATTCCCTGCGTATTTGATGGTGCAGTGGTAGTATTGTTGCCTCACAGCTATAGGTTTTCTGGTTTGATTCTTGGTTGGGGTGGCTTCTGTGTGGAGTCTGCATCTCCTGCCTGTGTTTGTGTGGATTTGCTCTGGTGCCCTGCCATTTTACAAAGATGTGTCTGCAGTTTTAATCCCTCGTCTCTGCTGAAAATTGTTTTGTTCTGTCTGCAGTAAATTTGACAGGCATTTGAATTTCAGACTTCAGGTTTCTGAATGTTTAATTCCTTGCAGATTTGATGGTGCGGTGGTAGTATTGTTGCCTCACAGCTATAGGTTTTCTGGTTTGATTCTTGGTTGGGGTGGCTTCTGTTTGGAGTCTACATCTCCTGCCTGTGTTTGTGTGGATTTGCTCTGGTGCCCTGCCATTTTACAAAGATGTGTCTGCAGTTTTAATCCCTCGTCTCTGCTGAAAATTGTTTTTGTTCTGTCCGCAGTAAATTTGACAGGCATTTGAATTTCAGACTTCAGGTTTCTGAATGTTTAATTCCTTGCAGATTTGATGGTGCAGTGGTAGTATTGTTGCCTCACAGCTATAGGTTTTCTGGTTTGATTCTTGGTTGGGGTGGCTTCTGTTTGGAGTCTACATCTCCTGCCTGTGTTTGTGTGGATTTGCTCTGGTGCCCTGCCATTTTACAAAGATGTGTCTGCAGTTTTAATCCCTCGTCTCTGCTGAAAATTGTTTTTGTTCTGTCCCAGTAAAATTGACAGGCATTTGAATTTCAGACTTCAGGTTTCTGAATGTTTAATTCCTTGTATAATTGATGGTGCAGTGATAGTATTGTTACCTCACAACTATAGGTTTTCTGGTTTGATTCTTGGTTGGGGTGGCTTCTGTCTGCATCTCCTCCTGTATTTGTGTGGATTTGCTCTGGTGCCCTGCCATTTTGCAAAGACGTGTCTGCAGTATTAATCCCTGCATCTCTGCTGAAAATTGTTTTGTTCTGTCCGCAGTAAAATTGACAGGCATTTGAATTTCAGACTTCAGGTTTCTGAATGTTTGATTCCTTGCAGATTTGATGGTGCAGTGGTAGTATTGTTGCCTCACAGCTATAGGTTTTCTGGTTTGATTCTTGGTTGGGGTGGCTTCTGTGTGGAGTCTGCATCTCCTCCATGTGTTTGTGTGGATTTGCTCTGGTGCCCTGCCATTTTACAAAGACGTGTCTGCAGTTTTAATCCCTGCTGAAAATTGGTTTTGTTCTGTCCGCAGTAAAATTGACAGGCATTTGAATTTCAGACTTCAGGTTTCTGAATGTTTAATTCCTTGCATAATTGATGGTGCGGTGGTAGTATTGTTGCCTCACAGCTATAGGTTTTCTGGTTTGATTCTTGGTTGGGGTGGCTTCTGTTTGGAGTCTGCATCTCCTGCCTGTGTTTGTGTGGATTTGCTCTGATGCCCTGCCATTTTACAAAGACGTGTCTGCAGTATTAATCCCTCGTCTCTGCTGAAAATTGTTTTGTTCTGTCCGCAGTAGAATTGACCGGCATTTGAATTTCAAACTTCATGTTCTTCAGAATACATAGTAGCACAACCTTTTTTCTAGCAATTTTCTAAGTTTATAAGATGAATATTTTAAATTTGTCCCTATTTTTGGGACTGTATTCCCCATTATTGGCTTCGTCCAGGTTTTTGTGCTAAGGTTGACAGCTATGGCAAGAACTGAATTCACTGAATATGGACTGTAGAATTGTGCATATTTACTGATAAAGGTGCACTGTAGAATTGTGCATATTTACTGATAATGGTGGACTGTAGAATTGTGCATATTTACTAATAATGGTGGACTGTGGAATTGTGCATATTTACTAATAATGGTGGACTGTAGAATTGTGTATATTTACTAATAATGGTGGACTGTGGAAGTCTGAGTAGACTTTTTATGATAAATGTTCTCAACTGGGCAGTTTTGCCATTATGGGTGCATATGTTTTGTTTCATTGCTTACTGGAAAAATGTTCAAAACAAATTTAAAACACCCTCTAACAAGTGTACTGTATTGTACAAGGAATATAATTTTTAGTACAATGAGGAAGGTGTATCAAAGAGCACATGTATGTTTCATATGCAAGGGCCTATGATTGAAAACAGCCCAAAATTAATCTTTATCTGCCACTGGCAAAATGTATTTTCTTTGAATGTGGGTTTCAATGCTGTTTCAATGAATGTGAGTTTCAAGGGCAGAGAAGTTTTAATGCTAAGTTTTCATTGTGAGACTGCATTGCTTTGTTTAACAGATTACTTAATGTTTGTGCTGTAAAATACAAAATAAAACTTTCAAATGAAGTCCAATCATTGAAGTAAAGCAGTATGCACATTAGTGTTTATGGTAAATGGAGTGAAATAGCCAAGTAATGGTTAATTGGAATGGCTGCAGAGGCTCCAGTTCAACCATTATTTTGTCAGGGGAAGGGCAGCAAACTCAGACAGGCCCAGCTGAACTATACCTCCCAACTGTCCAGATTTTCAAAGAATGAATAGATTTTTGCTTCTTATTTTTGGTTTGTTGTTCATAAAATTTGTAGTTTTAATTCCTAAATGATTTGCCAGAAGTCACTAAATAATAAGTTTCAGACTTCATAACCTTCATAAAATGCATGTTAAAGTAAGAGCCGTTCTATCAACTGTCTCAATTTATACAAGAGCAATTTTAGTACTGTTTATATGTGCCCCCAATATATTTGGCCTTGTTCAGATTTACTGCATTAACAGGTTGAGAGGTACATGCAAATAAATTGCTTTATAGAATTAGGCATAGCCAACCTCTCAACTGTCCCCAATTTTTGGCTCAAAATGTTGCTCTTCCCCTAATAATCCCTCCGCAAAATAGCAATTTTGGAAGAAAACATGGAGGGTTTACAATTAAGAAATAACTGTAATAATCAAAGTTATAGATTACTTGAAATGCATGTAGATTCTTTTATTTTGTCAGCTGCTCAAGGTAGCAGTACTAATATTAAAGTGTCCCTTCTTTGACAGGTAGAAGCTGTATTGTGTGTCTATTTTATATTTTTGCATCACATTTTGGTCCATTTTTCATAAAATTGTGTTTTTTGGCAAATTAGTGACAAATCACTAAAGACTGAAGTTAGAAAATGACAGACATTTGAGTTTCAGATTTTATACCCTTCAGAAAATTCATACTAATGCAAGACCTATTCTATTATCTTTCTAAGTTTATTAGAGCAATATTTAAAAATTGTCCTTCTTGTTGTGCCTTTGTCCCACTTCTGTGTATGGCTTTGTCCAGATTTCTTGCTCTTGAAGTTGAGAGGTATGACAAATGTGTCAGGGCCATCACAGTCAGCCAGAGAGATTTCAAATTGTGACAAGCTTGTTGCACCCCACTCCCCCATGTAGTGACTCTGGATGTGTCCAAGCAAGGCAAGGAGTAGTTGTATCTACCTTGGATGGGGAGGACACACTGCATAAGTACTACAGTGGCTTTTCATCTGTCCTTGATTTTGCAGAATGGTCTGGTTTCTGTCATATTTTGTACTGTTGATTTATGCTTATTACTCAAAGTGCCTGTTGCTCTGTGTTTAAGTAGCAATGCTTTAATGACCATAAGGTAAGCTTGTCTGACATCGTAAGATGCAAGTAAGCTTTAATAAGCATACTGTTAAAGAATTGCCAACATTGAAAGCCTTTCTGTTGTTGCCATGCAGAGAATACTTGACTAGATAATGTATAAGCCTTGGGTATTAAAGGACAGGATTCCATTATTTTAAAAAGCTCATTACACTTGTTGGAGACTTCCAGTCATCTCTACAGGCTTTACCCGTAAACTAAACAGAATGCCAATCATGTGTGGTCCATAACCTGTACAGTAATCCTTTAAGCAATGTATCTTGAGCTTGTTTCTTGTTTGCTTTTCATTTTTACTTTTATCATGTTTTCCCCATGAAGCGTTGTCAGGCAGCAGGTCTTTTTGGATAAGAAACATTTTTACAAGTGGGGCATCACATAGATTTCTACTTTCAGCATGTTGCTTGGTACTTTAATAAAGCTGAATATATTATAATTAGAACTGCAGTGCAAGGAGAAGTAGTTTGAGTTGAGTGCTTCTGGTTTTCTTATACTTGATTTTGACTGGCATTCCAGTAATGTATTTAAAAAGTAATTTATTTTTCATGCCTCACAACCTTTTGTTTCCATCTAGATATTAAGTAAGCTGTCATGCAGCCAATGCATTGAAATATTTTTATTCTTCTACACTTATTTTTGTCTTGATTGGACTTTCATAATGATGGTTTGCCACCCAGGGCAGCGTATTTAATTAAAGTTAGTTTTTTTGTGGTTTTGTGCATAGCTCCTCCCCTTTATGGTTGACCACACCCCTTCCCTTTGACCCCGCCCATTCAGCGTCTCCTGCAGCCCCCCTGTGATTTGAAGTCACCAGCCGCCACTGCCATACCCCTGAGTCAACCTCATATGGTGATTGAACGTTGTACAACATTAAACCTATCAACGTCACGTCCGACACCTGTGTATGGCACACCACACAGTTGCCTATATGAAATGGAGGAAATAACTCCACACAGACAGGATATCACTGATATACTCTTAGATGATGCAGAGGTGACAGTTTATGTGTACGGATCATGTAGAAAGAGTCCTACAGGAAAGAATCAAGTAGGTTATGCAGTAGTTATTGATAATGAGATTGTAGAAGCCCAACCCCTGCAGCATAAGGTGTCTGCTCAAGCAGCAGAATCGATAGCTTTAACACGTGCTTGTACTCTAGCGAAAAACTGATGTGTGGACATTTATACCGATAGTCAGTATGTTGTCTGTACAGTGCATGTTTATGAGCAGCAGTGGAAGAATAGGGGAATGATAGCATCCACCGGTAAACCGAGCAATCATGCGCAATTGATCTTGAATGCATTAGATTCCATTCAGTTACCCACTAAAGTAGCTAATTGTAAATGTGCAGCTCATACAAAGCAACAGGATAACAGTAGGAAAGGTAAGGCACGAGCTGATGCAGCTGCAAAACAAGCAGCCTCACAGTTGGAAAGTGTCTTTTTGAATGAGGAATGACAATCCTCAGACATTCTAGATGTAGAAATTTTACAAACAATGCAAACATCAACTACGAAAGCAGAAAAGCAGACGTGGGTATGACGAGGAGCAATCCTTGAAGACGGACTGTACATATCCACAGTGAGAAAGCCAATATTAACGTCTAATGTATTCAGATATGCGGCTGTGTTGAGCCATGGGTAGAGCCATGTCTCAACAGGGGGGATGGTACAGTTGGTTAACAGAATATCCCTAACATACGGAATTAGGAACCACATACAAACATCATGAGCAGCGTGTCATATTTGCAGTTAACATCATGCACAGGGAGCATTTAAACCGAAGGGAGTGGGTTTACCTACACCACCATAACCGTTCCGAACTATTTGTATGGAGTTTATACAGCTGAATAAATGTGAAGGGAAGAAATACTGTTTAGTGATTATAGATATATTATCAAAATGGGTAGAAGCATTCCCAACCAGGAATCCGGATGCAGCAGCAGTGGCAAAGGTCCCAGTAAAATAAAGTATCCCTAGATCTGGCATACTGTAAAGAAGCTACAGTGACAATAGAACACATTTTGTGAACCAGACAATCCAGCAACCTGGGGGATTATTTGGCATTTCCATGAATATAAATTGCATGTACAACCCACAGTCAGCATGACTGGTGGCGCAGTACAATGGGATCCCGAGAAATAAGTTGAGGAGGTTGGTGGGTGACACCCAGACGAGTTGCATTTGCTGTCTACCTCTAGCATTGCTGAGCATGACAACAGTTCCAAATGTAAAGTGTTTGACCCCCTTCGAAGTAGTATTTGGAATGGCATATCATGTGCCAAAGTGGAAAGCTGTCATGCCTGCAGAGCTGGAGGTCGATGGCTCATTAGCAGGTGACATGAGAGGATTGTTAACCAATAACACTGTTTTGCAGTTAAAGTCTTTTACAGATAAAGAGCAAGCCGGACGCATAGCTGACTCCAGTATCCTGTGTGTATTTCAATGTTATCCAAATAAGATCATTTCCGAGTCCAACGTGTGAAGGTCTGTACCAGGTACTGTTGGCAACGCCTACTGCAGTAAAGTTTGCGGAGAGGTCGTCCTGGGTTCACCTCACATTTTTCAAACTGGTAAAGGATATCAAGTCTGATTTACATCTTGTAGCTGATATACCATAGAGACTGAATCACCCGGGCCAGACTGTATAACAATACAAAGCAACCCCAAAGACATTTGGTTTACTGTCCTACTGATCATACACCTATTAACCATGTTTGTGTTGACTTTACATTTGCTGGGACCTTACCTGCATATAACTACACAGATACAAATAGTGATACGTGATGAACTGGCCACAGAGTGGCATCCAAACTTCAACACATACCTAGGCATGACGCGTGTGCATGTACAGACTATGAACATTTTAAATTGCTGTGTTTGTACTGCCATACCTACATCATATGGAGGACTTCCGATGTATGTTGTCCCCTTGGGGATAGATTGAGACTTGTGAATATTTACACATTGATACAGGTTCTGTGAGATCACAGGACAAAGTGGCACTGTACTTACCTGTTACACAAAAAGGAATTGTTTGTTTTCATAAACATGATACAGTTCAAGTTGGTGGGAGTATTTGTAACATAACTGTGTCTTACAAATGTCATATAACAGCCAAAGATCACAGTACTAGTTGTAGCACCATTCATGATTTGTATTGAAGCTTCATGAGAACAACGTGGAAAGATGTGCAGAAACATCCTGAATTGTATAAACAGTCCTCTGTTATAGACAGGAAAATGTTACATGCAGAGTTAACCCACATCAGTAGTAAAGT